>NW_005878399.1:0-7747 GCF_000147115.1 Myotis lucifugus | reverse complement strand
ATTTGCTTTTACAAAAGTGAGATCATATTTCTCAGTTACTTTATTCTTTCTTGCTTAATTCATTAGGGTAACCCACCAGACCAGTAGCTAGAGATCCAACTTGACTTTTTACTTTTAATTTTTTATTTTTTTATCTTTTTAAAATATATTTTATTGATTTTTTACCGAGAGGAAGGGAGAGGGATAGAGAATTAGAAACATTATCAGCTGCCTCCTGCACGCCCCCTACTGGGGATGTGCCTGCAACCAAGGTACATGCCCTTGACCGGGATTGAACCTGAGACCCTTCAGTCCGCAGGCCAACACTGTATCCACTGAACCAAACCAGCCAGAGCCCAACTTGACTTTTTTTTAAAAAAAATTTTTTTTGATTGATTTCACAGAGAGGAAGGGAGAGAGAGAGAGAGAGAGGGATAGAAACATCAACGAGAGTGAATCATTGATCAACTATCTTCTGCACGCCCCCTACTGGGGACCAAGCCCACAACCCCGGCATGGGTCTACGCTCAACCACTGAGCCACACCAGGGAGGCCAACTTGACTTTTTAATAGCAACGTAGTTATCCATACTTTGATACACACATTTATTCATCTTCCTCCATTGATGGACATTTAAGTTGTTTTCAAGTTTTTGTTATTACCAACAATGCCACAATACATATTCTGACAGATACATCCTTAGATTATTAGGACAGGCTCACTATATCAAGGGATACGTATATTTTTGTTTTTAATGTGTAAGGCCCTGTTACTTGCTTTAAAAAGCTGTGTGTGTACCTCATTTGAATCTTGAATCAAACACACCATAAAATTGAGCCATATGTACTACCTCTTCGCCGGGAGAGGTCAGACATAAGGATTCTCGTTCAGGTTGGATCACACCTGGTTTGATGGCATTAACAAGACTTCTCAGGATCTTATCAGTTTACCAGTAAAGCTCCCGAGAATAGAGGTGGAAGGCAGGATCTGAGCTAAGTTGGACCTCTCCATTGGCTCGGGACAAATCTGGTTATTTTCTAGGGCACCAATCTAGCTTGGCTGACGATGACGTGTGAGTGTGTGTGTATTCACCATTTATTGCTCATCTCGTTAGGGATTGAAGGAGGAAATACATCTTTACTCAGAAGTCTGATGTTTATATTAGATTTTGCTTTATAGGCTCTGATGTGAGATATGTAAAAATTCAGTACTTCTTTGTTAATTGTTCTTTTATTGATATGAAATATCACTATTTGTCCCTGTTAGTGCTTTTCACCTTGAATTCTACTGTTTGTTACATTAATATTGTAACATTTATAACATGATCTTTTGTTTGGTATGCTGGGAAAATATTTTGATATTTAAACCCCTGCGTTTTTGTCCAGTATGTAACCCTTTCTCGTTGTCACAGAATACAATAGAGGCAAATTCTTGGCTCGTGAATGTCAAAGCCAAGGCTCAGGGTAAGGCATTCTGAGCCTGATTCTTCGCCCGCGCTCAGAGGCAAGAAGAACCATGACATGTTCTGTTTGGTCTGATAGTTCTATTTCCTCAGGCGTTACTTCCCTCTTTTTATTTTTTAATATATTTTATTGATTTTTACAGAGAAGAAGGGAAAGAGATAGAGAGTCAGAAACATCGATGAGAAACATCAATCAGCTGCCTCCTGCACACCCCCTACTGGGGATGAGCCCATAACCAAGGTACATGCCCCTTGACCAGAATGGAACCCAGGACCCTTCAGTCCTCAGGCCGACACTCTATACACTGAGCCAAACCGGCCAGGGCATTTCCCTCTTTTTTGATATGTGGTGTTTCTCCTTTTGGATGTTAGAATTTTCCTCAAATGTTTTGACATTCTTGCGCTGGGCATTCATCTCAATTTTTGAAATTCCATATCAGCCCACGTGTGAGTGCAGGATCTGTTTATGGCATGTTGTTGCTGTAATTTTAGGAAAGAGACTTGCTGCTGGATGAGGGGTGGTATATTAGTCTTCTGGGACTGGGGACAACCACATTATTGCCATAGGCACTGGGATGCCTGGCTCTCTCTCCCAGGTGCTTACCCTCCCACTTACTGCTCTTACCTGGAGGCAGAAGCGGGGCTGGTTATCTTATCAGTTGTCCTACTCTGGTCTCATTCCTATTTCCCCATGTCCACTTCCTCTGGGGTGGGAGAGTCTTCAAGTCAGTTTTTTTCTGATTTATTTTAGGTTCTGATTTTGTCTTTCAGTCTGATGCCATTTGTTTTCCATTTTCCAGAGTTGTTGTTTTTTTTAAAGAATAGTTATTGATTTTTAGAGAGAGAGGAAAGGAGAAGCATCAATGTGTGAGCATAACATTGATCACACCCCCTACCAGGGATCCAGCCTGCAACCCGGGCATGTGTCCTGACTGGGAATCGAACCAGCAGCCCTTAGGTACATGGGATGATGCCCAACTCACTAGGCCATACCGGCCAGGGCTTTTTAAAAAATACTTCCAGCAAACTATGATTATCAACATCATATCAGCCCTCAGCACTTTTGGGTAATTCTCCACTTTTCTGATCAATTTTATTTCCCACTCTCTACAATTATTTATTTCACACCTTTTCTTTTTGTCAGTTTTATTGAGATACTAGAGGCCCAGTGCACAAAATTTGTGCATGGCAGGAGTGGGGGCGGGAGGGTCCCTCAACCCAGCCTGCACCCTCTCACAATCCAGGACTGCTGGATCCTAACCACTCACCTGCCTGCCTGATCGCCCCTAACTACTCTGCATGCCTGCCTTATTGCCCCAACTTCTCGCCTGCCTGCCTGATCACCACTAACTGCCTCTGCCTCAGCCCCCGTCACCACGGCTTCATTGGGAAGGTCATCCGGAAGGACGACCAGAATGACATCGGGAAGGTAGTTCGGCTGTCTGGTCTAATTAGCATATTATGCTTTTATTATTATAGATAATTGACATATAACACTACATCATTTTTAGGTGTACAGCATACTGATTTGACTTATATATATTGTGAAATAATTACCACAATATCTATAGCTCATGTAGATTCAATAAAGAAAATATTAAAAAGGGTTTTGCCCCCTTGTGATAAGAACACTTAGGATTTACTCTCTTAACAACTTTCATATACACCTTACAGCAGGGTTGACTATAGTTATCATGCTGAACATTACATCCCTAGTACTTACTTATATATCTTATAACTGGAAGTTTGTGTCTTTTTACTACCATCTTCTAATTCCTACCCTTGCACCTCTTCCTCTGATAACCACAAATCTGATTTCTTTTTCTGTAAGTTTTTTTTAGATTCCACATATATGTGAGATCCTATAGAGTTTGTCTTTCTCTGTCAGACTTATTTTGCTTAGAATAATGTCCTCAAAGTCCACCCATGTAGTCACAAATGACAGGATTTCCTTCTTTTTCATTGTTGAATAATATTCCACTGTGTATATACACTTGGTATTACAACTTATTTATCCATTCATCCGTTCACGAACACTTAGGTTTCTCCTGTGTCTTGGTTATTGTAAATACTGTGGCTATGAACATGGAGGGGGGAGGCACAGATATCTTTTTCACATACTGTTTTTGGTTCCTTCAGGTATATTTCCAGAAGTTAATTTTTTTTTTTTTGAGGAATCACCCATATTGGTTACCATAGCAGCTGCACCATTTTACATTCCCAGCAACAGTGCACAAGGGTTCCAATTTCTCCCCATTGTGGTCAACGACATTGTGGTTGTTATTTTCTGTTATAAATGATGTCTTCTTAAACTAAAAATTTTTTTAGTATTGATGCAATTTATCTTTTATGGATTGTGCTTTTTATGTTATATTTAAGGACTCTTTGTCTAACTAGGGTCACAAGGACTTTCTCCTATGTTTCCTTCTAAAAATTTTGTAATTTTAGCTCTTACATTTAGTCCATGATTCATTTTGAGTTATATTAAATGGAGTGAAGTACCTAAATTCATCTTTTGTTATGTGAATATCCAATTGTCCCTGAATCATTTGTTGAAGATAATATTCTTTCTCCATGGAATTGTTCTGGCACCTTTGTTGAAAATCAACTGCCCATAAATGTAAGTTTATTTTTGGTCTCTCAATTTGTTCCATTGATCTATGTCTATCTTTATTCCAGAGCCCTGCTTTGATTTCTGTGGATTTATAATTTGTTTTGAAATTTTGAACTGTAAGTCCTCCAACTTTGTTCTTCTTTTTCAAAAGTATTTTTACTGTTCTAGGTCCTTTGCATTTTTATATGCATTTTAGAATCAACTTGTCAATGTCTGCAAAAATAGGCAGCTGGGATTTTGATAGGATTATATTGAATCTATAGATCAATTTGGGGAGAATTGCTATTTTAAGAAGTTTGAGCCTTCTAGTCCATGAAAATAAAATGTCTCTCCATTTATTTAAATCTTTGCCCTAGCCTGTTTGGCGTCAGCCTGCAGACTGAAGGGCCCGGGTTCGATTCCAGTCAAGGGCACATACCTCCATTGCAGGCTCCTCCCTGGGCCTGGGCCCTGGTTGAGGTGTGTGTAGGAGGCAACCAATAGATGTGTTTCTCTCACATCAATGTTTCTCTCTGTCTTTCCCTCTCTCTTCCACTCTCTCTAAAAATCAATGGAAAAATATCCTCGGGTGAGGATTAAAAATAAATATATCTTGTCGTAACCGGTTTGGCTCAGTGGATAGAGCGTTGGCCTGTGGACTGAAAGGTCCCAGGTTCGATTCCGGTCAAGGACATGTACCTTGGTTGCGGACACATCCCCAGATGGAGGTGTGCAGGAGGCGGCTGATTGATGTTTCTCTCTCATCGATGTTTCTAACTCTCTATCCCTCTCCCTTCCTCTCTGTAAAAAATCAATAAAATAAATATTTTTTTAAAAAATAAATAAATATATCTTTAACTTCTCTTAGCAAATATTTTGTAGTTTTAAGTGTACAGGTCTTATACTTACTTTGTTAAATTTATTCCTAAGCATTTGATGTTATTGATATGTTGTAAATGGAACTGTTTTCTTAATATCATTTTGGAATGTTCATTGTCAGTAAATAAAAAAACATTTTAAAAAATATTTACCTTATCTCCTGTGACCTTGCTGAAATGGTTTCTATCCTAGTAAATTTGTTTGTTTAGCTGTGTTGCTTTGTTCTTAGTGCTGGTGGTGCTAGTCCGCCTGGAAGCCATCTGCTGTGGTCCTGAGAACTTCCGCTGCCATTTCTACTGTCGTAAGGAACCCCCAGCTGCCTGCACGCTGCTCATCCTGGCCGGGGGCCAGTGGAGTCAGTTAGGAGGTACAGCCCTTTTATCTTATCCTGCTTTTCATCCACGCTGGGAATGCACAGTCTGAGAAGCCTCCTGCCAGGGGAAGGGCTAAGACACTGAAAGATTCAGTGGCGGAAACTGGGCAACACCCCTTTGGCCTGGCTCCATCCTTCAGCATTCCCAGGATCTGGGTCCCCTGGGGACCTGGGGTTCCTGGATCTTGTTCCAAATCCCTCCTCCAGCTTCCTGGGGGCTGTGGAGGAGCCACCCAGCTCTCCGAGTTTGCAGATTGTGCCTTATTTTGGTAAGACGTGTTTTCCTGGGGGAACGTCAGGGCTGGATATTTCCCCTGCTTTGTTCCTGATTATTTCGCGTGCATTTCCTTAGAGCTCTATCTGCAACCGGCAGGCCCACTTCTAGGGTGACGCCAGGCCAGCCGGTGGTCATTGCTCCTCTTCTCTTTGCGGAGCTGCTGGGAGCTGCGGCTGACACTGGGGTGGCTTTTTGTTTGGGAAGTTAGAAATCGAGTTCTTGGCAGATAGTAGGCCAGATGGGCAACCGTGGGCCATCCCTAGGACTAGGTATTAGCATCACAGATGTGACTCTTCAGTTCCAGTTAGTGGGTGATGCCCAAGGAGAGAAGGAATTGTGCCAACTAAAGACCGGTTCTTTCTTATTTGTAATTTTCCCCAACCAGCAAACACAGCATCTGTCGTAGGAAGCTTTCTAATCGTCATAATTATTATTATAGTCACAATGTGAATTTAAAATTCAGTCACCACCTCAGGTGTGCATAAAGTGCACTTTTCTTTATTTTAGTACCTTTTTAATTTCTGACTGTGCACCCTCATTCTGCAGAATGGCAGACACCTCCTAGCCAGTGCCAGCTGGGCCCACTCCTCTTGGTTGGCCTCTGCCGACCAAGGAGACACTGTTGCTCCCCCAGATTCAGTGATGGCCTTTACTGGAGCCTGCTTCAAACTTTGCTGGTGGTCTTATAAAAGAACTTTGAACATTTATATGCATACCTCCTTGCTCAATTTTTAGTTGACTTTTAAACTTTTTCATCATAAGTTTAAATAGTTGCCGAAGATGTACTAGGATACTGCATATATTGACATTTAAAAATAAAACTATTTCTCCGTTCTTTTAAATGTATCCAAAGAAATCTAAATACCATACCAAGTTAATTTCACTTAAAAAAATACCTCAGGCCCGGCTGGCGTAGCTCAGTGGTTGAGCATCAACCTATGAACCAGGAGGTCACGGTTCGATACCCATCAGGGCACATACCAGGGTTGTGGGCTCGATCCCCAGTAGGGGGCGTGCAGGAGGCAGCCGATCCATAATTCTCTCTCTCCCTCTCCCTTCCTCTCTGAAATAAATAAAAACATATTTAAAAAAATACCTCAGTATCCTAAGGAAAGAGATAGGGATGTCTACTTTCATCACTTTTATTAAATCATCATCCTTGAGGTCCTATCCAGAGTAAGAAGGCAAGGAAGAGAAGTAAAAGGCACACATGATATAGAATGTAAGCTGAAATTGAGAAATAAATGTTAAAAAAGAAATGAAAGGCACACCAATTGGAAAGGAAGACGTAAAACAGTCTTTAGTCACAAATATGTCGAAATAAATGAAGACCACCCAAATGAAAACAGAGACTTTATTCAGAGTTTTCTATAGCAGGTAGCCAGCCACTAGCACTGGCATTTGGCAGAGGATCAAAGTCAGGCAGAGGGGTGGGAAAGCTTTATAATGAAAAAAATAAAGGAAGGTTTCAGTCATGCGCTGATTAGAGGCTACTGGGACAGGGGAGCTAGAGGAGGGTAAACTAGAAGTAGGCATCTTATATGGTGGTCATCTTATATATTTGTCTTTTTCTGGTTAGTCTTGAGTTAGAAGTGGGATCAAAAATAGGGAAGCCAGGTGGTGTGCCTCAGTGGTTGAGTGTCGACCTATGAACCAGGAGGTCATGGGTTCGATTCCCAGTCAGGGCACATGCCTGGGTTGCGGGCTTGATACAATAGCATCATTAGATATGAAATACTAAAGGATAAATTTAACACAATATGTACAAGACCTGTACACAAAATCCTGCAAAATAGCTCTGAGAAAGAAACTAAGGAAGACCTTAATTCTCGTGGTGAGGGGATTTTCCCATAATGGGCTTACTCTCCTGCTATTTTCACCCACTCTGGTTAAAGCCTATATATGCAGGTGCCATAGCCCTTCTTGTGAGGCCAAGCCTGAGAATGTGAAGCGGAGAGGCAGGACCACAGTTGGGGTGAATCCAGGGGCACACCATGGTTCCCTGGCTGTGAGCTCTGAAAGGGATGGAGGAGATGATGGAAGGAAGGGACAGGAGGAGGATAAGCATGGTGCCCTAGAAATATTGAAGACAAATTGGGCCCAAAGTCAATTATTTTCTGAGAGGCATGCCATTTTGTTTGGTAGTTTCCGTGATGTGGAGATAATATAGAAGCAGTTGGTACA
>NW_005878398.1:0-7748 GCF_000147115.1 Myotis lucifugus | reverse complement strand
ACTAATGGACATAAGACACTGGGGGGTAAGGGAGGGTACGGGTTTGTCAAGGGCGGGGTGGAAAAATAAAGGACACTTATGTAATACCCTTTGTAATACTTTAAGCGAAAAATAAAAAAAAAAAAAAAAACTTAAAAAAAATAAATAAATAAATAAATAAATAAATAACGTTACATTTATTTGTAGTTCAAGAGATCCATATACATCTCTGGACAATTCCATTGTATATTACTGTGAATTCTAAGAGAAGAAACCACATTTACAGAGTGTTCTTAGCTCTATTAGCTTGTATTCTTAAGGATTTAAGTAGTTTCTTTAGAATCTCCATGAGATTGACTGAAATTACAACTGTAAACTGTTTATCTGTCATTTCACAGTTGTTTGAACGGGTTTTCAGTGTATTTATGCTGCCCGTTTCATAATAACGTTACATTTACTTGTAATTCAAGAGTTCTATAAACATCTCTGGACAATTCCATTGTATACTATTGTGAATTCTAAGAGAAGTAACCACATTTACAGAGTGTTCTGAGTTCTATTAGCTTGTATTCTTAAGGATATTAAGTAGTCTCTGTAGAAACTCCATCGGATTGACTGGAATCGTAAATATAAACAGTATTCTCGTCATTCCACCACTTTTGGAAGATGTTTTCAGTGTATGTACACTACTCGTTTTATATGAAAGCTCTATTTACTTTTAATACAAGAGTTCCATACACATTAATGGACAATTCCATTCTCTTTGAAGGTAAATTCTAAGATTAGTAACACATTTACAGCGTGTTCTGAGCTCTATTAGCTTGAATTCTCAAGTATTTAAGTAGTTTCTTTAGAATCTCCATGGGATTGACTGAAATTAAAACTGTAAACAGTTTATCTGTCATTTCACAGTTGTTTGAACGTATTTTCAGTGTATTTATGCTGCCCGTTTCAAAATAATGTTACATTTACTTGTAGTTCAAGAGTTCCATATACATCTCTGGAAAATTCCATTGTATATTATTGTGAATTCTAAGAGAAGAAACCACATTTACAGAGTGTTCTTAGCTCTATTAGCTTGTATTCTTAAGGATTTAAGTAGTTTCTTTAGAATCTCCATGAGATTGACTGAAATTACAACTGTAAACTGTTTATCTGTCATTTCACAGTTGTTTGAACGTGTTTTCAGTGTATTTATGCTGCCCACTTCAAAATAACGTTACATTTACTTGTAGTTCAAGAGTTCCATATACATCTCTGGACAATTCCATTGTATATTATTGTGAATTCTAAGAGAAGAAACCACATTTACAGAGTGTTCTTAGCTCTATTAGCTTGTATTCTTAAGGATTTAAGTAGTTTCTTTAGAATCTCCATGAGACTGACTGAAATTACAACTGTAAACTGTTTATCTGTCATTTCACAGTTGTTTGAACGTGTTTTCAGTGTATTTATGCTGCCCGTTTCATAATAACGTTACATTTACTTGTAATTCAAGAGTTCTATAAACATCTCTGGACAATTCCATTGTATACTATTGTGAATTCTAAGAGAAGTAACCACATTTACAGAGTGTTCCGAGTTCTATTAGCTTGTATTCTTAAGGATATTAAGTAGTCTCTGTAGAAACTCCATCGGATTGACTGGAATCGTAAATATAAACAGTATTCTCGTCATTCCACCACTTTTGGAACATGTTTTCAGTGTATGTACACTACTCGTTTTATATGAAAGCTCTATTTACTTTTAATACAAGAGTTCCATACACATTAATGGACAATTCCATTCTCTTTGAAGGTAAATTCTAAGATTAGTAACCACATTTACAGAGTGTTCTGAGCTCTATTAGCTTGAATTCTCAAGTATTTAAGTAGTTTCTTTAGAATCTCCATGGGATTGCCTGAAATTAAAACTGTAAACAGTTTATCTGTCATTTCACAGTTGTTTGAACGTGTTTTCAGTGTATTTATGCTGCCCGTTTCAAAATAACGTTACATTTACTTGTAGTTCAAGAGTTCCATATACACCTCTGGACAATTCCATTGTATATTATTGTGAATTCTAAGAGAAGAAACCACATTTACAGAGTGTTCTTAGCTCTATTAGCTTGTATTCTTAAGGATTTAAGTAGTTTCTTTAGAATCTCCATGGGATTGACTGAAATTAAAACTGTAAACTGTTTATCTGTCATTTCACAGTTGTTTGAACGTGTTTTCAGTGTATTTATGCTGCCCGTTTTATAATAACATTACATTTACTTGTAATTCAAGAGTTCTATAAACATCTCTGGACAATTCCATTGTATACTATTGTGAATTCTAAGAGAAGTAACCACATTTACAGAGTGTTCTGAGTTCTATTAGCTTGTATTCTTAAGGATATTAAGTAATCTCTGTAGAAACTCCATCGGATTGACTGGAATCGTAAATATAAACAGTATTCTCGTCATTCCACCACTTTTGGAACATGTTTTCAGTGTATATACACTACCCGTTTTATATGAAAGCTCTATTTACTTGTAATTCAAGAGTTCCATACACATTAATGGACAATTCCATTCTCTTTGAAGGTAAATTCCAAAATTAGTAAACACATTTACAAAGTGTTCTGAGCTCTATTAGCTTGAATTCTCAAGTATTTAAGTAGTTTCTTTAAAATCTCCATGGGATTGACTGAAATTAAAACTGTAAACAGTTTATCTGTCATTTCACAGTTGTTTGAACGTGTTTTCAGTGTATTTATGCTGCCCGTTTCATAATAACGTTACATTTACTTGTAATTCAAGAGTTCTATAAACATCTCTGGACAATTCCATTGTATACTATTGTGAATTCTAAGAGAAGTAACCACATTTACAGAGTGTTCTGAGCTCTATTAGCTTGAATTCTCAAGTATTTAAGTAGTTTCTTTAGAATCTCCATGGGATTGCCTGAAATTAAAACTGTAAACAGTTTATCAGTCATTTCACAGTTGTTTGAACATGTTTTCAGTGTATGTATGCTGCCCGTTTCAAAATAACGTTACATTTACTTGTATTTCAAGAGTTCCATATACATCTCTGGACAATTCCATTGTATATTATTGTGAATTCTAAGAGAAGAAACCGCATTTACAGAGTGTCCTTAGCTCTATTAGCTTGTATTCTTAAGGATTTAACTAGTTTCTTTAGAATCTCCATGGGATTGACTGAAATTAAAACTGTAAACAGTTTATCTGTCATTTCACAGTTGTTTGAACGTGTTTTCAGTGTATTTATGCTGCCCGTTTCAAAATAACGTTACAATTACTTGTAGTTCAAGAGTTCCATATACATCTCTGGACAATTCCATTGTATATTATTGTGAATTCTAAGAAAAGAAGCCACATTTACAGAGTGTTCTGAGCTCTATTAGCTTGTATTCTTAAGGATTTAAGTAGTTTCTTTAGAATCTCCATGAGATTGACTGAAATTACAACTGTAAACAGTTTATCTGTCATTTCACCGTTGTTTGTACGTGTTTTCAGTGTATTTATGCTGCTCGTTTCAATATAACGTTACATTTACTTGTAGTTCAAGAGTTCCATATACATCTCTGGACAATTCCATTGTATATCATTGTGAATTCTAATAGAAGAAACCACATTTACAGAGTGTTCTTAGCTCTATTAGCTTGTATTCTTAAGGATTTAAGTAGTTTCTTTAGAATCTCCATGAGATTGACTGAAATTAAAACTGTAAACAGTTTATCTGTCATTTCACAGTTGTTTGAACGTGTTTTCAGTGTTTTTTTGCTGCCCGTTTCATAATAACGTTACATTTACTTGTAGTTCAAGAGTTCCATATACATCTCTGGACAATTCCATTGTATATTATTGTGAATTCTAAGAGAAGAAACCAATTTACAGAGTGTTCTTAGCTCTATTAGCTTGTATTCTTAAGGAATTAAGTAGTTTCTTTAGAATCTCCATGAGATTTACTGAAATTACAACTGTAAACTGTTTATCTGTCATTTCACAGTTGTTTGAAAGTGTTTTCAGTGTATTTATGCTGCCCGTTTCATAATAACGTTACATTTACTTGTAATGCAAGAGTTCTATAAACATCTCTGGACAATTCCATTGTATACTATTGTGAATTCTAAGAGAAGTAAACACATTTACAGAGTGTTCTGAGTTCTATTAGCTTGTATTCTTAAGGATATTAAGTAGTCTCTGTAGAAACTCCATCGGATTGACTGGAATCGTAAATATAAACAGTATTCTCGTCATTCCACCACTTTTGGAACATCTTTTCAGTGTATGTACACTACCCGTTTTATATGAAAGCTCTATTTACTTGTAATTCAAGAGTTCCATACACATTAATGGACAATTCCATTCTCTTTGAAGGTAAATTCTAAGATTAGTAACCTCATTTACAGAGTGTTCTGAGCTCTATTAGCTTGAATTCTCAAGTATTTAAGTAGTTTCTTTAGAATCTCCATGGATTGCCTGAAATTAAAACTGTAAACAGTTTATCTGTCATTTCAACAGTTGTTTGAACGTGTTTTCAGTGTATTTATGCTGCCCGTTTCAAAATAACGTTACATTTACTTGTAGTTCAAGAGTTCCATATACACCTCTGGACAATTCCATTGTGTACTATTGTGAATTCTAAGAGAGGAAACCACATTTACAGAGTGTTCTGAGTTCTATTACCTTGTATTCTTAAGGATATTAAGTATCTCTGTAGAAACTCCATCGGATTGACTGGAATCGTAAATATCAACAGTATTCTCGTCATTCCACCACTTTTGGAACATGTTTTCAGTGTATGTACACTACCCGTTTTATATGAAAGCTCTATTTACTTGTAATTCAAGAGTTCCATACACATTAATGGACAATTCCATTCTCTTTGAAGGTGAATTCTAACATTTGTAACCACATTTACAGAGTGTTCTGAGCTCTATTAGCTTGAATTCTCAAGTATTTAAGTAGTTTCTTTAGAATCTCCATGGGATTGACTGAAATTACAACTGTAAACTGTTTATCTGTCATTTCACAGTTGTTTGAACGTGTTTTCAGTGTATTTATGCCGCCCGTTTCAAAATAACGTTACATTTTCTTGTAGTTCAAGAGTTCCATATACATCTCTGGACAATTCCATTGTATATTATTGTGAATTCTAAGAGAAGAAACCACATTTACAGAGTGTTCTTAGCTCTATTAGCTTGTATTCTTAAGGATTTAAGTAGTTTCTTTAGAATCTCCATGAGATTGACTGAAATTACAACTGTAAACTGTTTATCTGTCATTTCACAGTTGTTTGAACGTGTTTTCAGTGTATTTATGCTGCCCGTTTCATAATAACGTTACATTTAGTTGTAATTCAAGAGTTCTATAAACATCTCTGGACACGTCCATTGTATACTATTGTGAATTCTAAGAGAAGTAACCACATTTACAGAGTGTTCTGAGTTCTATTAGCTTGTATTCTTAAGGATATTAAGTAGTCTCTGTAGAAACTCCATCGGATTGACTGGAATCGTAAATATAAACAGTATTCTCGTCATTCCACCACTTTTGGAACATGTTTTCAGTGTATATACACTACCCGTTTTATATGAAAGCTCTATTTACTTGTAATTCAAGAGTTCCATACACATTAATGCACAATTCCATTCTCTTTGAAGGTAAATTCTAACATTAGTAAACACATTTACAAAGTGTTCTGAGCTCTATTAGCTTGAATTCTCAAGTATTTAAGTAGTTTCTTTAAAATCTCCATGGGATTGACTGAAATTAAAACTGTAAACAGTTTATCTGTCATTTCACAGTTGTTTGAACGTGTTTTCAGTGTATTTATGCTGCCCGTTTCATAATAACGTTACATTTACTTGTAATTCAAGAGATCTATAAACATCTCTGGACAATTCCATTGTATACTATTGTGAATTCTAAGAGAAGTAACCACATTTACAGAGTGTTCTGAGTTCTATTAGCTTGTATTCTTAAGGATATTAAATATCTCTGTAGAAACCCCTCGGATTGACTGGAATCGAAAATATTAACAGGATTCTCGGCATTTTCCCACTTTTTGAACATGTTTTCAGTGTATGTACACTACCCGTTTCATAATAACGTTACATTTACTGTAATCAAGAGTTCTATAAACATCTCTGGACAATTCCATTGTATACTATTGTGAATTCTAAGAGAAGTAACCACATTTACAGAGTGTTCTGAGTTCTATTAGCTTATATTCTTAAGGATATTAAGTAGTCTCTGTAGAAACTCCATCGGATTGACTGGAATCGTAAATATAAACAGTGTTCTCGTCATTCCACCACTTTTGGAACATGTTTTCAGTGTATGTACACTACCCGTTTTATATGAAAGCTCTATTTACTTGTAATTCAAGAGTTCCATACACATTAATGGACAATTCCATTCTCTTTGAAGGTAAATTCTAAGATTTGTAACCACATTTACAGAGTGTTCTGAGCTCTATTAGCTTGAATTCTCAAGTATTTAAGTAGTTTCTTTAGAATCTCCATGGGATTGCCTGAAATTAAAACTGTAAACAGTTTATCTGTCATTTCACAGTTGTTTGAACGTGTTTTCAGTGTATTTATGCTGCCCGTTTCAAAATAACGTTACATTTACTTGTAGTTCAAGAGTTCCATATACATCTCTGGACAATTCCATTGTATATTATTGTGAATTCTAAGAGAAGAAACCACATTTACAGAGTGTTCTTAGCTCTATTAGCTTGTATTCTTAAGGATTTAAGTAGTTTCTTTAGAATCTCCATGGGATTGACTGAAATTACAACTGTAAACTGTTTATCTGTCATTTCACATTTGTTTGAACGTGTTTTCAGTGTATTTATGCTGCCCGTTTCATAATAACGTTACATTTAGTTGTAATTCAAGAGTTCTATAAACATCTCTGGACACGTCCATTGTATACTATTGTGAATTCTAAAAGAAGTAACCACATTTACAGAGTGTTCTGAGTTCTATTAGCTTGTATTCTTAAGGATATTAAGTAGTCTCTGTAGAAACTCCATCGGATTGACTGGAATCGTAAATATAAACAGTGTTCTCGTCATTCCACCACTTTTGGACATGTTTTCAGTGTATGTACACTACCCGTTTTATATGAAAGCTCTATTTACTTGTAATTCAAGAGTTCCATACACATTAATGGACAATTCCATTCTCTTTGAAGGTAAATTCTAAGATTAGTAACCACATTTACAGAGTGTTCTGAGCTCTATTAGCTTGAATTCTCAAGTATTTAAGTAGTTTCTTTAGAATCTCCATGGGATTGACTGAAATTACAACTGTAAACTGTTTATCTGTCATTTCACAGTTGTTTGAACGTGTTTTCAGTGTATTTATGCCGCCCGTTTCAAAATAACGTTACATTTACTTGTAGCTCAAGAGTTCCATATACATCTCTGGACAATTCCATTGTATATTATTGTGAATTCTAAGAGAAGAAACCACATTTACAGAGTGTTCTTAGCACTATTAGCTTGTATTCTTAAGGATTTAAGTAGTTTCTATAGAATCTCCATGGGATTGACTGAAATTACAACTGTAAACAGTTTATCTGTCATTTCACAGTTGTTTGAACGTGTTTTCAGTGTATTTATGCTGCCCGTTTCAAAATAACGTTACATTTACTTGTAATTCAAGAGTTCTATAAACATCTCTGGACAATTCCATTGTATACCATTGTGAATTCTAAGAGAAGTAATCACATTTACAGAGTGTTCTGAGTTCAATTAGCTTGTATTC
>NW_005878397.1:0-7749 GCF_000147115.1 Myotis lucifugus | reverse complement strand
GGCCTAAAGGACATTTCCTATATAACATATATCAGTGTAACCACTTTAGAGAAGACTCTCAATGTATACTCACACTCATTATTAAAGAATGCCATTGCTTTTTTATGTTGTCTTATGTCAACTATCGAGAACTGTTAGCCTTTCACAGTTTCATGAGTGCTGGAAGAAGACATGAGATACCTGGGTCAGAGAAATGGGACGCTGTCACTCACAGTACAATAAGCAGATGACACCAGTGTAATTGAGTCAGTTTCCACACACCATAAGGGCGAAAAGGATGGGCCCAGGTAGATGCTGCCCATGCAGTGGGCTGCATTATGGCAGAGGAACGCCGATAATTCCTGCCCTTGGGTGGGAAAGGAGATATTACCTCTGGTTCACTGGGTAGTAAGCATGTCTACCCTTTGCCTTGGATGAAGACACTATCTCAACTTTTCAAGGTGCTTTGCTATATGTAAAAACATTCTTAAAAGTATACATAGTTTTTTTAAAAAAAAGACATTTACTGCTTTCTGTGTAAGACCTTCAGGAACATAAGGAGTGATGGAAAATTGTCTCCCAATGCTATGTCATGTGTTGACTTACGAAAGCAAAATCATATAATGTAGTGACTTAGTAAAGTTAGAAATAATTTACTTTCTTCTGTCAATTAACTGACTTGCTTTGCCAGTGGACAAATCATGACCCCTTTCTCTCTCTCTCTCTCTCTCTCTCTCTTTTTCTCTTAAGCTTCATCATAATGGACATCTCACTCCTTGAGAAAAGAAAAAATATATATATGGACTCTATCATATTCTATGGATTAAGACACAGATTCCCATTTCTACTGTTACCCTAAGATTGCCAAGAATCTCCCAGCATGCCCATGTCCCAATCTCTGGCTCCCTTATCTAAGTACATCCATATGACCAGAACAACATCATCCATATGATCTTGAACACATAGTCACAATAAGTAGGAATATTATTACTATAACTCATTAGGTTCACTTTGTTGAGAGTGCAGTGATGCCTATCATAAAGGAAGGATGAAACAAGTTTATTCAGGGTTTACACTGTATCGGGGAAGTTGGGTTAAACAAAATATATTCATGTGAACAAATGAACAAAATCAAGACCAGAGTCTTATAGCACACTAAGTATAAAATAAATGTTAATATGCATAGTGAAGAAAAATAATTTAAACACATTTAAAATACCCCAATTTTCTTTTCTTGGTTGATTTAAACATTTATTATGTATGATGTCTGCCTCCTTTATCTTTATTGGAATAAACAGTTACACATAAACTTTGCAATTTATGTAAAGTTGAAAAGTGTGCATTTCATGAAAGAAATATAGATTTCATATTTTAGAATGCTAGTGTTCATTGGGGTATATTTTTATTAATATCTGTAAACATGGGCTTATTATTTAATTTGTCAAGTATATTTCTAGTTTTTGCCTCCACTGATTAGATTTTTTCTGTCACATGCAGTCTTTGATTAAGTACCAAACTTTAGTTATCATATATGGTTCTGAAGATACTTTAGAATAATTATTGAATATTTATTATTCAATCAGTTCTGAAGTATAGCCACATTCATATTTCAAAAGTGATGCCTTCATTAATGGCTATGAGTATATATCACTAAGTAATTTTTTAATCAGAGCAGTTATTAAGTTAATAATTAACTAAATAGGGGAATATTCCAGTTCAATGAAGTGAAATTATTACTTACAGAAAAATAATTATGTACACTCTCAATATACTAAGCTTCCTGGGTGAGAGTTCAGAAGAACAAATAGTATATAAGTAAATGCATAAGAGCAGGGACCATGTGAATTTGGGGATGACTAAAGCAGAAGCTTATATAGGAAAGAAGAGTGGATGTGTCAAGAGGAAACATATAGGATTCAAATTGCTCCCCATTAAGTCCTAGGCTTCGATAATGCAGAACTTCAAAATCAGGTCACTCTTACTTGCTCTTTTGAGATGATTAGAAAACGCGTCCCATGTGCCATTTGGGCAGGGTGTCCGGTCCTTTCCCACGTGGCTTGCACCTTTCCCTTGCAGCCGCTTCTGCAGACAGTGAAGGGCAGAACACAGCAATGTCATTGTCCCAGTGCGGCCTGGCCTTGCAGTGCAGGTCTCTGCTGATTTTCCGGGGCCAGGGCTGCTCCTCCTGATACAAAAAACAAAAACAAAAAAACAAAACAAAAAACTTTTTTTTCTCAGCAATAATCCATTCAGGTATAGCGTTTCTCCTGATGTTAGGGTGAAATTCTTAATAGCACCCATATTTACATGCAAAAGTATCCCTGTTGGGTGACAGTTTATATGACCACCTTAATGTGTACATCATTTAGTTAACTTCCTGGCTTTAAAGGCTGTGACCATATTGTTCCAGCTTTATTAAACAACAACATGCTTGCAGCTATTTTGCTGGAGGCATGCCCTTTGCAGTCGATTGGCAGAGCGTCCGGAATCAACTGTGTTCTAGGATGAATTAATGCCATTCTCCCAGGGTCTACGCTTGGTTTTGATACAGAATTTTCCTGATCATTGTTTTTTTTTTTCTTAGAGGTTCCTGATAGTCTTATGATCATTTAGCCTCAGTCATGGATTCCACATACATTGGACATAATCACATGAGTAGCTTCCACATTACTACTAGAAAAGTATTGTGTTCTTTTATAAACTTTCAAATGAAATACATAGGGACAAAACCAACCTGATTTTAAAGATTAATATCAGCCAGGATTTAGGCTGACCTTTGCCAAACCACAATGTCTTGTTAGAAAATGCTACCCTCACATCAGTGGGAAGATTCTATATGATATTCGATATTCGTGTGACTAAAGTAGGCCATTGTATTCATTCTTCCCAGATCAAAGAAAAAGTTTGGGCAAAAAGTAAATGCTAGTCTTTTTAGAAGGGAAAAACTAATTAGCAAGTTTCTACTTAAAAAATTTCTAGCTTTCAATATGTAAAAGTCAAAACTTCACCAAGTATATGCAAATATTATGTGGGGACATAATTTAACTACAAGCTCTCTGGTTCCAACAGCTCTAGGAATTATTTACAACTTTTATAAAAGTTGAGTAGATGAAAAGGCGGAAGAGGAAATAATGGAGTGGAGATGGTGTTTCAAGAAGTTTCTTAACAGAGAAGTATTTCTAATGGTTAGCAAGTGACCTCTATTGTAGCTTAGAGGTCCTATGCAAACATAGACTACAAGTTTTCTTGACCAGGGTTCATAGCAAAAAAATTAAATTATTAATAAATAAAGAATAAAAATTAATAAAATGAGTCTAGATCCTTTAAGTTGTAGCTGACTTTGATAACCCTGTTGCTCTGGGACACCACTTTGGCTTCTGAGAAATGACAGCATTTCTCATAACAGTGGAAGGTCATTCTCGCTGACTATAAACTGATTACTGTGATGTTACTTAAGAGGTAAGGATTCGGGCATAGGAAATTATGGCTTTGATGCAAGGCTTAAGAAGGGGATGCATTTAAAAATGCCTGTGAGAGATGGGGTGATAGGGTAAATGTTAGAATTGAGCCATAATATCAGCAACAGTTATACTCAGAATTTAGTAATTTCTGATGTCTGCATGGAAAGTACTCAGGATTTATTTCATTAATTCTCCCAGCACCTCCCAGAGTGGAATGCTATGGTTTTCTGCACATGAGGGGTAAAGAATGGAGATATAGAGAAGTTCTGATACTTGTCCTGGCTAACTCATAAAATTGGGGTGCTGAGTCGAAAAATAGGTTTTCCTAACCAGAAGAGCGGGCAATGTGCCTGCCTCGCCAGGATAGCATTTGAACGTGTTTAGTATGCTTTCTGACATGGAAAGCACGCTAGCAGAGAGTAAAGCAGGCTCCCAAATGAGCCCTGGCTGTGGGTGAGGAGCTATGGGAAGGCATGTAGCCTTACACATATTAGTCATTCTCATGATGTAACTTCCAAGGCAATAAAAAATGATGTTGAATGGGCTATAACTTAAGACACATGTTAATTTAGTGCCTGAAGGACATCACAATTACTCAATTATGGGGTAAAGAACATGTGGGGGAGTTTATGTTTCAGTGGAGATGAAGAGCTTAGAGCAGCAAGCCTCACCGGACACCACTCCACATATTTCTAACAAGTCAGCAGTGCAGAGCAGTACTTCATTTATCTGGGGTGATTTCTTCTCCCAATAGCAGAGATTTTCAGATTTCCTATATGAAAAAAACAAAGTGAACAATATAATCATTAAACATGTATTTAGAGATAAGAAAATCTTCAAGTATCCATTTGAAAATGTAAGTGTAAAACATTCTTGTTACGTAAATATTGGATGACAAAATATACAGTGGTATACCTGAGAGGTTTTGAAGTCTGCTTTGAATAGTCCCTTGGTTCGATCTTATGCTATTAAATTGTTATTTTTTGCTTACTGTCATGATAAAGTGTTTAAAAACTAATTTTCATGCTCCAACAAACTTTAAGATAAATCGAACAATTGTAATAAATGTTTATTTTACCTAGAAAGCAACCCCATGAAGCTTGACAGCAAAAGTTATGTGGAAAACAACAAATGTATACACCATTTGTCAAAACAACTTTTGAATACAATCTGTTGATGGTTATGGAAAAACAGATCTTGCAAATCGAAACAAATGAGTAAAATTTGTTATGTTATCCTCTTATTAGAAAGCAAAGGGGTGGAACAGACAAGCAAACACAACAAACACCTCAATGTGTGTTCACAAAAATAGTCAAAATTAAATTTCAGGTCTGTTTCGCCACACAACTGGATAAGTGGCTTCATGAATAGAAGGGAGATTAGAGGGAGGCTGGGTGAGCTGTCATAGGTGAATGATTTCTAAGAAAATAGTCACAAACATTATTTTGTGAAATATGGCTGGAAGAAGATAATAAAACATAGTTCTAGGTTGCCAATTATACTCGTTGAAGTGAGACCAACACATTGTAAAATAAAATAGCAACAAACTCCTATTCCTTTAATGCTGTATGGATAGGAGGAAACAATGGAGCTTTAGACAAGATTATGGGAGAGAAAAAATTGAAGAAGAGTACCTTTCATAGGTAGCATTGCTGAGTTTTACTCATGCTTTGTGCAAGGCAAAGTTCTGAGGCTTTTCACACATTGCTTCCTTTACTCACAAGATTTTAAGCAAGGGGTTGTGAAATGCACGAAGCTATGACCCACATGTTTAAATCCCAGAGCAGAATTGTAGTTAAAAGACAAGAAAAATTACACACGATAAGAGAAGTTTGAAAATACTCAAATCCGTTACTTTTGGGTACAATGAATGAACATAAAATCCCCAAGAAAGTCTTAGTAGTTTCTCTCTCATATCATTTATGTGCTTTCCCCAAATACATCTTTTGAAACCACAGCCTACCCGCTTTCTGAAAGGTGGTTTCCAGTTCTTGTTCTCTTCCACCATTCTTCTCTCACTCTCTTTTTGTTTGACTAGAAATGTCCATCTCTGGTTGGTTTGGCTCAGAGGATAGAGCATCTGCTCTCGGACTGAAGATGCCCATCGGCCCAGGTTTGATTCCAGTCCAGGGCACAGACCTCAGCTGCAGGCTCAATCCCTATATATAATCATTTATAGAAGGAAATACTGTATTTCAATAACAATGGCAACTCAATATAATTTTTTAAAAGATCATTATTTAGACTCTGAGTTTTTCCTAGAATTGACTTTGTCATAATATAGAAAAAGAATAACTACAGCTCTTATTTATTAAGTGGCTCCTATGTAACAAGGTTAGAGGTAGAGCATTCAAATAATACCATGAGTGGGGCTGTGGGAGGATTCAACTTCAGGTGAGTCCATCTTCAGGAGGAGTCATCCATGTGGCTGAATAGCTGTCAGGTTTTATTATAGCAGAAGTTACTTAGGTTTTATTGTAATTGCTTAGAGTAAAGTGTTCTAAGAAGAAGAAAATCCGATTTTCAGATTCCTTCTTGACAGAGCATGAGTGGGTTTTGGCTAGTATATGGGAGTCTACATTTTTTAAAAATGTATTTTTATTGATTTCAGAGAGGAAGGGAGAGGGAGAGAGAGATAGGAACATCAATTGATAAGAGAGAATCATTGATCTGCTGCCTCCTGCATGCTTCACTGGGGATTGAGCCCACAACCCTGTGCATGTGCCCTGAATGGGAGTCAAACCATGACCTCCTGGTTCATAGGTCAATGCTCAACCACTGAGCTACACTGATGGGGCGGAATCTA
Organism: Myotis lucifugus; assembly: GCF_000147115.1. Taxonomy (NCBI): domain Eukaryota; kingdom Metazoa; phylum Chordata; class Mammalia; order Chiroptera; family Vespertilionidae; genus Myotis; species Myotis lucifugus. Next base: position 1,503 of record NW_005878397.1, on the reverse strand, counting down.
CATTTTAAACAGGAAACCCTCATGCATCAGATATAGATGTCCCAATAATCACACTTTGGAAAGTATTAGCTTAGAGTTCAACAAAACACTGATTAGTGGTAAAATCGCCTCTTGGATGTTAATTTTAGGATCTGTGCACTCAGGGCAGATGAAGTTCTCACAATATTTGCTGGTTTTATGGATGCACTCCCACCAGGGAATTTTAGGTTCCAAATTGTCAGTTTTTTCAGAAACTCTCCGTGGAATACCAAGTATTGAGAACAGACTGTAATTTCCTCAATTGCTCATAATGTGCCACAGAAAAGAGTTTGAAATTGTCACAGTGATCCAAGACTAAATTATTCCAGGTGTGTATGGCTTAAAAGGGTGATAATTGGATAGTAGATGAACTGACATACTAAGTAGAAAATGCTTGTAATGATTGTTTGAAAGTGTTTAACTGTTGCGATACACAATAAAAAGTTGAACTGGAACTTTCTATTAGAAAACTACCTCCTAGCTAGTAGATTACTAACTTTGTTTGATTTAATTAAGCCAATCTCTGTGAACCCCTACTGTGTGTCAGATTGTCTTTTAGACAGAGAACATATCATAAGGAGCTCATAATCAAATGCATTTGAAATTATATAAACACAATACACAATGTTGAAAGTTATGCAAATCTAGGTTACAGATGAGCTATAGAAATCAGGGGTAAATTACAATACAATCGTGAGGCCCTAAGAATTTTGAAAAGGAGGTGGGGGAAGGAGGGAATGGAAAAAAACCAGTGAGCTTTATGTATAAAGTAATAACTGATGTTAATTTTTGGTAATAGAATCTCAGCATTTAAATCAACTTGTGGAGGACAGGAATTAAATGGAGATACAGCTAAGAAAGCTGTGCCTACAAAGCATGAGTAAGCGGATCAAATTCGGATCTTCAGCGAAACTCTAAGACAGCGGTTCTCAACCTGTGGGTTGCGACCCCTTTGGGGGTTGAACGACCCTTTCACAGAGGTCGCCTAAGACCATCGGAAAACACATATATGATTACATATTGTTTTTGTGATTAATCACTATGCTTTAATTATGTTCAATTTGTAACAATGAAAATACATCCTGCATATCAGATATTTACATTACGATTCCTAACAGTAGCAAAATTACAGTTATGAAGTAGCAACGAAAATAATTTTATGGTTGGGGGTCACCACAACATGAGGAACTGTATTAAAGGGTCGTGGCATTAGGAAGGTTGAGAACCACTGCTCTAAGATGTTTAGAGCATCTGAAGGAGCACAAATTAAGAGATTAGGAAGGAAAAGAAACATTTTAGATGTGAAAGTGTTCCAGATGAGCCACCTCATAAAGGCTAGTCTATACACAATAAGTCACTTAGTTTGTTTTCTATAGAAAACAAAGTGCATTTCCTAGAGGGTTTAAAACAAAAGAGGGGAATTATCACATTTTAATTCTGATAGACCTCTATGATAGGAACATAGAAGTACATTGAATGTGCATT
>NW_005878396.1:0-7750 GCF_000147115.1 Myotis lucifugus | reverse complement strand
TGGTTCTCAACCTTCCTAATGCTGCGACCCTTTAATACAGTTCCTCATGTTGTGGTGACCCCCAACCATAAAATTATTTTCCTTGCTACTTCATAACTGTAATTTTGCTACTGTTATGAATCGTAATGTAAATATCTGATATGCAGGATGTATTTTCATTGTTACAAATTGAACATAATTAAAGCATAGTGATTAATCACAAAAAGAATATGTAATTATATATGTGTTTTCCGATGGTCTTAGGTGACCCCTGTGAAAGGGTCGTTTGACCCCCAAAGGGGTAACGACCCACAGGTTGAGAACCGCTGCTCTAGTGCTATTCAATTCAGTGTTACAGTGTGAAAATGAAGATACCTAAATTATAGGTTCAATTTCCTAATGCATATCCCCAGGCCCACTTCTATATCTTAAAATCATTGATTTGATGAAACTTGACACGTGACTCTTAATGTATAAGTGTGAGTTTATAATCATTAGTGGAGAAGAAAAAGCGAGACACTGCCTACCGAAAGGCCATTAATTTTCTGCAAAAATGTCAGTATATGTAAGATTGAATGTCACAGAGAAAAGAAATAATGTATTATTTATGTTTGCAACTTACATTGATTATTAGAAATGTTAAGCCAATCCTTTCTCCGCACTGAGTATGAAAGCATACAGAGAGTATGCTTTCAAAAAAGGTGTTTTAGAATATATTTACTAATAGTAAGTCATGGGATTTGGACTATGGTCTATAAGGATTGGTGAAGAACATCTCATGGCCTAGAATGGGATAGAAAATATTAGGAATAGAAATGAAAAGTATTTCCTCAACATTGTCCCTCTACAGAATAAACCACTTAATATTATCTGAACAAGATTATACTTCATAATCATCCTAAATATCTCTTAATACAATCTTTGATCCATATATGAAAATGAGCTATAGTATAAGAGGCCTGTATATCCAAATAATTCTAGAGTATGAAGATATTACAAATTTAAAGTTTCTACATTGGATCAAAATACCTGCAAACACATTAATTCATCTCTACTAACTCCCAAGATCCATTGAAATAATAACAAAATATAAAAATAGGAAAAAATCAGTTATCGTACTAGAAAATCTGATAGCAAAACTACTGTCATCAGTTCCGATGAATGGCTAGGAAATATAATGCAGATGGGATGTAGTTGACAGCAAAACTCCACAGAGCTGAGAAACCAAAGATAGATAGAATAAAATGATATTTTTTCCACTGAACTCAACTCCAAACCATAAAAGAATATCTCCTCTGTTTTTTAAAAAAAGTTAGCATGAGTGAGAAGCAATCAGAATTCTTGGACATTAGAAATATGAGTATCATAATTTGTAAACAAAACCCAAAAAACAATGAGGGGTTGAATGTTTCACTATATATGCTAAAGAAAAAGTGAGCAATCTAGAATAGCAACCTAAATATTCCCCAAATGTAAGGCAAAAACACCAAAATAAACTTATGAGAGAAAGGTCTGAGAAAATACCGAAAATAATTTTGTAGAACCAGATGCATAAAAAAGTAAAGAAATAGTCAAGGAAATGATAGAAGCATATTTCTCTAAACTTAAAAATGACAATTTGTCAACCAGAAAAGAGCTTATTGAATGCTTTAGAAGAATTAAGGTGAATCCATTTAGAATCTGTCAACACCAGTAGTAAAAAATATACCACAAACTTCAGTAGAATAAAAGTGAGGTTGCCTGCAAAGAATAAAAATGCAGACTTTCATGTGTCTTCTCAGTTACCTGTGAGAAGTAATAGAGTACTGCCCAAAACCCTGAAGTGAAAGTGTCAAGTTCAAATTTCTATATTTAAAAAAACTACCATTCAAAACAACAACCACCTACCATTCAAATATAAGGGCAAAGAACACATTTTAAGGAATAATAATCCTCAGATATTTTACTGCCTATGCACCCTCTGCAATTCTCAAGAATGTCCTCTAAGTGAAAATTAAATTTTAGGAAGTAGAAGTATAAGATAGAAAAACTTGTGATGAACAAAGCCATTATGAAACCCATAGTAAACTGACTATTGATAACATGGCAATTAATATAATTTATTAGACAAAGGTTTCTAGAACAGATGAGATATAATAATAAAAAGAAAAGCCACTGGAAGAAACTTCAATCTTATTTCAACAAAAGTGTTTGATGGTGAAAAATGTGAGAGGAAAACATTAAATTGCAATAAAGGTCTCATCGGGCTGAAAGGAAAGGCTACTACTGCTGATTATTTTCTGAACCTTTATGTAAAATATGTGTGTGCGTTGATTACATTTTTTATTGCAATCATTGTATCAGTCAAGAGAGGCTTGTGGTAATAGGCAAGACCAAAGTTCAGTGGTTTAAGCATAACAGCCGCTAAGGAACCCAAGATGACAAAGGCTGCATCATCAGGGAAGCCATCACCTCCAGATGAGATGTTGAGGTTCACTCTGCAAGTGAAGAGAGTGCAAAGGGAAAAAGAGAGAGAGCGCAAGAGCATGGGACATCATATACTAGCTCCCAAATGCTGCATCACATAAGTCACATACTCGTGCCCATTTTTAAAAGGACAAGGAAGTGTAAGCCTTCCTATTTATAGGAAGAAAATGTCAGTGACTGCTACTAAAACCTACCACAGTAGTAGACTAGATGTTAAAGATAGAACCTCCAAAACTCTCTAAGAAACCATGAATGAAAAAGTTATTAATCTAGTAAAAATCTGGAAAGAAAAAGGGAAACAACAAAAATAAAGAAAATATATGGTATGTTGTCAGAAATAACACCAAATATATCAATGTTATGGAAATTTCTTCACAAGAGGTCCAGGTAAAATGACACCAAAGTTGAATAAACTGATGAGGAAAATAATAGAAGTATGCTAATGTAGAGAGAAGAGGAAGGGAAGGAGCAGAATGAATGGGAGGAGGGAAAAGGAAGGAAGCAGAGGTGGTAATATTTGACATCAGACAAATTAGAATGCATAACAGAAAAAACTAAAGGGAATTAAGATGACTCACATTGATAAGAGATAAAAACGCACGAAAACTATATAAAAGTATGGTTTTTAATAGACCATTCGGCAAATAATCAAAACATATGAAGCAAAACAAGTAAAATTTCACATAACTAAAATCACACACAAGGTGACAGCTCAAGGACACACAAGTAGTAGTACTATAGAGGAGTTAGGTGACATAATCAACATTCCTGATGTGTCTGTATCTGAGTGGATATATACACTTAGTTTCCTTTTAGGAAGGACAAAATAACAAAAGAGTAGAAAAAAGACACAATATTGAAGAAATTTCTATAACTTTCCTTACCCAAAGAAATGGAAGCTAGGAATAATATTAAAGGTAGCAATATGTTTATGACTTGGTGTGTCTTAACTTCAGTTCTGTCAATCAAAAAGATTGACATGAGATTGACATGTCAGGTCCATGTATTTGCATATTCTCATATATATATTTACTTTGAGTATTTGGGTTAACTCTAGTTTAGTCATTATAGGTTTTTAAAAAATTAATATATTACTTTTATTGAGAGAAACCAATTAACAAGTCCATTAGCTTTTGCATGTAGATATATTTTCATTATCTTACTCGTCAATTAGTTTATTATATTCAGAAAACACAGAATTCCAGGTAATTATTATCATCACATTATTTTCTGAATTGTAACTTTTGTTTTAAAATCTAAGTTCACCACTCAAGCTTTGTGAAAATGAACTGACAAGACCAAAAATACAAATGCCTACAGGACTAGACAGGTGAGTGATGCAGGTCAACTGTAAGACAATACAGTGGTAAGGACTCAAAAACTGTGGTGCTAGTGCCGCACCTTAGATAAGGGCAACACTTCCCGGCTCCAGCCAGTTGTCACTATAGGAATGATCACCATGTAGAAATTCAGGCCTATGCGGCCACATTTCCCTATATACCCAGAGAAGCTGTTAGCTCAAATTTGTATGTAAAATTGATGTGGTAAATAAATCAATGCAGTTTTTTCAATGCCATGGAAGAAGAAAAAAGTTCAGGGTCTAGATTGAGTCTACAGGCTGCCAGTTTGAAACCTGGCAGTTCTGGATATTTGGATAGACATGTTTATCTCCAGGCGATAACAGGCATGAGTTTACAATTAGCACAGAGAATGTGGGACAGAAGGGCCACGGCAAAAACCTTTTGAGTGGTTAACTTATCTGACTCATACTCTATTCCTACTCATTCTCCACAGCTGACAATGATATTTTAAAAATTCAAATTTCATCAGGTCATGCCTACCTGGTATTTATAACTTTACAATGGCTTGCTACAACTGGGACAAGGTCAACACTCTTAATGCAACCCATGATCTTTATGGTCTGCACTCTGCCTGCTGCCAGGCCTCACCCCTCTAGTTCAGTGACTCAACCTTACTGGCTCCTTCCAGTTTACCGGATAGTTTCACCTTTCCACACAACATTATACCTAGATGCTTCTTTTACTCGTCACCCTAACCTTCTAATAATCCCACAATGAATACCCATTTGTCTTTCAGATCATAGCTCAAACATCACTTCCTTACAAAATTCTTCCTTAATATCATCAGACTGGTCCCCCATATACATGCTCTCACAAGTATGTATGCTTCTTGCTGCTGTTGTTAATCCTCACCCGAGGATATTTTTCCATTGATTTTTAGGGGACAGTGGAAGAGAGAGACAGAAAGAAACATCGATGTGCTCTCATACATCGATTGGTTGCCTCCTGCACACGCCCGGACCAGGTCCTGGGCCAGGGAGGAGCTTGCAACCAAGGTACGTGCGCTTGATGTGAATCAAACCCATGAAGTTTTGGTCCCCAGGCCGATGCTCTGTCCACTGAGCCAAACCAGCTAGGGCCATATTTATACTTTTTCATTCCTAAGTACTTAATAAAATTTGAAAGTAATAATCTCCCATTAGCTTGTAAGCTTTGGGAGATAAGGAATGTGTCTCTTTTGTTCAACATTATCAATCCAGTGCCTCACATAGTGCCTACTAGATAGTAGGCCTGTATAAAATAATTGATGATAGAAGAGCAATTGAGCTGTGATGGGAATGCTATGGTTTTGATTAGCTTTTATAGATCAAGTATGATTTTTGGCCTTTTACTTTTTTAAACATTTTTATTTATTTCAGAGAGGAATGAAGAGGGAGAGAAGATAGAAACATCAATGATAAGAGAGAATCATTGATCAACTGCCTTATGCATGCCCCACACTGGGGATTGAGCCTGCAACCCAGGCATGTCCCCCTGACCAGGAATCAAACCGAAACCTCCTTGTTCATAGGTCAATGCTCAACCACTGAGCTCATCGGCTGGACCTGGCCTTTTATTTGTAATGAAATAATTAAAGACAGGTACGAATATTTAGAAGGCAAAAAGTAAAAATGTCATTTGGATATAAGGACAGATATCCTTTTGGTGAATTTCTTACCTTTGGGATGATTTTACTAGATGTTATAAATAAAGGTTATAAACAAGGAAAATTTTTTAGAGAGGTGAATTTGGATTAATGTAGAAATAAAGTTAAAGATGAAGAGTATCATGTTTTCACTATAATTTAACATACAACAATAGATTTTTTAAAAAAATGGACATCCTGCAGCATTAATGGCATTATTTGTTAAGAATAGTATGAATTTATCTCGTGCTAAGCCTCCTTCCAGGATGCCCTAATGGATCATGGAGCAGTAAATATTTCTACTTGAATAAGCACTCTCCCCTCTGTCTCTTTAATTCCTTTATCCTTTTCTATGTTTGAATCTGACACTTTATTCACTTTCTCATTTGAACACCTACATCTATCAAGTTTGGGATTTTATTCTTTCTCTTTCTTGAGGCTTTTCATAGGAAGAATCACACTTACAGGCACATCTCAGAGGGTAAAAACATGGACTCTTTATGTTGTGGTTGGAGTAAAAAAACAGGCACTTCATTGATTTCAGCCACAATTTTCCAATGAGAATATTCTTGGTACTTCAAAAATGATGCTTTCAGAAATTGATTCTCTAGGTTTCACCAACTTGCTACTCCTTCATAAAAGCACAGTTTAAAAATATTTGCTATTGTGTTATATATTATGAACACTGGTATTTCAAACATTAAAACGTCCTTTGCGATCTTGTTTGTACTTAGTATCTTCAGCTCTCAGGCCCCTTATATTTTAGAAAAAGCAGATCATCATGTACTTTATTCTGTTAAATAGATTGAAAGCTTTCAAGTTGAATCCTTAGGCAGTTACTCTCCTCTTAATAGGAGACTCAGTAGAAGAAGGTGAGAAGAGGATGGGAAAACTGTCAGCTCTATTGATGATCTTTAATTGGTATCTGTAGGTTTCAGGTTAACTTTTGATGATAGCCCCTTATAACTGAAGTAAACCTAAAGTCGTGATCTATTCATAAGGCCTATCTATGCATTGAGAGAGAATTTACTGAACTCTTAACATCGCTCACAAAGGATAATTGTGAAGGAAACATGTCTTTAGAATTTTCTCTGGTTCTTTGAAAATTACTTTTCTCTTATGAAATATATGTTTTGAAGAATAAGTAATGTATAGGTACCACACATTAATAAATAAGCAATCAATATGTTTCAGGATTACACTCCTGACACCAACTTTAGGTTGCTTTTCCAGTGAAAGGAAAGGATGGGCATGACTCACCCCACGCTTTCTCAGAGCACAGTTTGTGACCTGTGAATCACGGGGAGGATAAGGCTATGACTGGTTAGCATGCAACAAAACCGAGGACTCTAGAGCAGTGGTCAGCAAACTGCAGCTCGCGAGCCACAGTTTGCCGACCACTGCGAGCAATTCAACTCATGGTGTTGATCTCATTTTCACAACATTTATTCTCAAACTAAAATGTTGACCACTGGTAAGAATGGACTATCTGCTTGTCTCTTACCAATTAAAATAGTGAATTGAGCCCTGAATCATGCAGGGTCATTTTTCCCAGTTTTGAAATTGCTACAACTTTCCAGTACTGGAAACTGTTTTCAACTCCTTTTCAACACACACATGGAGTGGTCTCAACAGAGTGGGGCATTAATAAGGGAGAGAGGAAGACATTTGACAGAAGAATGCCAACTGACATCTGTCCCTCTAGTTCAGTGTTCTCAACCGTACTGTCTCCTTCCAGTTTACCAGATATTCCCTCCTTTCCACATAACATTAACCTAGAAACCAAGTTCCCAATCCATTTTACAAGCAGACCAACAAAAGTCTGCTCCCACTCCATGCAATTGTGCCTTCACATGAGGCAACATGAATCTACTTTCTTTGACATTGTCTGCATCAGTGGGACAAACTTCAGGCATGCTCAGAACCCAGGAAGTCCTCAGGAGCACAGACATTGGCATACACCCAGGCTCCTTCCCTCCACCTCCATGTAATCAGGCTATATAGAGTTCCACCTACTTCAGGTCATACGAGGCCCTTACTTCTCTTTGTGCAATTATCACTTTATTACAAATTAATAAAACCAGAGCAGCTAAGTTTTTATTTTGTTATTACTGACTAATGTTTTTATTTTGTTATTACTGTCTTAGCCCTTTTGACTCTAGGTTAGTCGAGAAACTGATTTTACTTTATATGACTTATATCTAAAATATGATGAAACCTTTTTGTCAGTTTTTATGTTACTGCCTTTCAGAAACAGGAATCAAATGTTTTCTATTATCTTCTAAACAGGTACAAAAGCTCTGTGATGGGTACCTGATAC
>NW_005878395.1:0-7752 GCF_000147115.1 Myotis lucifugus | reverse complement strand
TCTATATTCTCTTAATAATAATATAAAAACCTTTACCAATTAAAATAAAAGTTCTATATTCTTTGGTATGTACAATTATTTATCCATTTATTCAGTGAACACTTTATCACATGTGCAGACACTGCCCTAGAAGCTGGAAATAAAAGACAACATGCCCTCATGGAAAAGTTTAGTTTGGTGGAGAAACAGACAGTTACAATATACTATAGAAAACAGACAGTTATAATATGGATTGCTTAGAGTTATAATAGTAACTCAAAGTGATAGGGGATAATAGAGGACAGAGAGCTAAACCAAGAAGACGAAGGAGGAGATACTTAGGCTGGATTTTGAAGGATAAGTAGGGGCAGATATTTATTTATTTATTTATTTATTTATTTGTACTTAGTTGGTTGGTCCAGAAAGGATTTAAGGAAACTTTCAAAGGTACATACAATGTCAAAAGTAATAGAAATGCAATATAAATTTGTGTGATGTGTGTTTTTTTAAGAGTTAGATGGGAGGGAGTAAAAAGAGTGGGAAAAACAAGTGGACCAAGGAGTGAAATTAAATGCATGCTATTAAATGTCTATGTATTTATAAGATGAAGACCACAAATTTGGTTTCAAGCCTGTAGCAACCAAGTCAAAAAGGAGAAGTTATGAAATAATCATCAAGCAGAGAGAAGAAATAAAAATAAAAGCCAACATTTCTCAGATTAAACCTTTACAAAACCAAGAAGTAGGGAGGCAAATGATCTATCCAAAGGTCTTATGTGTAGACTTAGACTGAGAGTGGGAAATGAGAATGGGTGAAGCTCAGGGTAAGGAGATGTGTGAACATGAAGATGATTTTATGCCACATTAAATGGAGCTATCAAATGATTTTAAGAGACATGGTCATATTTTTTTATTTTAGGAGGCTGGGGTGGTTATCCAGGTAAGAGTTGGAGGACATTAAGTTATGGCAGTGGACCTGTATAAAATGGGATGAATTCAAATGAGGTTAATGAGGTAAAATTGACTGCAGATGGAGAAGAGGGGTGCCATACAGGTGTATTGTACTTCTAAGCCTTTGGATTTTGTCTTTTCCATCTCTAAGATAGGCATTGGATCTAGCCCAACCATTTACTTTTCATAAAGATAAATAAAACTATAGTCTAATGTGAACAAATTTCTCTGCTACTTTCCTCTAATACAGTGGCTCTCAACTTTGGCTGCATATTAGAATCACCTGGGAATCTTTTTTAAATCCTGATTTCTGGGCCTCATCCTCCGGAAATTCTGTTTCTTTGCTACTAATGTTGTGGCCCCACCCCATAATAAAGAAACAGAATTTCCGGAGGATGGGGCCCAGAAATCAGGATTTAAAAAAGATTCCGAGGTTTTTTCTGGGGTCAAGGGGGGGGGAAACCCCCCCCCCCTAAAAGAGAAAAAAAAGGGGGGAAAAATTTTAAAACAATTTTTTTCCCTTTGGGGGAAAAAAAATTTTTTTTTTTGTGAGGGGAAGCTTAATATGTTGAGCCGGTTGGGAAAAGCCCCCCCCAATCAAAAAAATTGGGGGGGGGGATGAAAAAAAAAAAAGGGAATGGATCCCAGGACAGTTTACATGGTTCACCATTTTGCCTAAGACTTGGCCAAAGGAGATAACAATCAGATGCAGCACATTCAACAACTGAGTAGCATAGACATTGGACAATATATTATATTGTCCATTCAATATATATATATAATGAATGTCACTGATATTTGACACTCCCAAATGATATCTTACCCTTATTAATAATAAATTGATCATATGAATTATGCATTCCATTTGCTTTCATATTCCATCCAGATAAGATGGTAAGTGGGCAGAGCAAATTTAGATGCCATAGAAGAAAAGACAAAAAAGGAACAGAACAAGTTTTCTGACTTCTATTCTGTGTTCTTCCTAATACATAAATAATTTTTCCTGAAGATATAAACTCCTACTGGTATCCTTCTAATTTATTCTAATGTTTAATAGCTACATATGGCCCCTATCTACATGAGTGGTTATCATTCCTTGTTAAATGATATAGAATTCCCATCCAAATTTTCTAACTTATAAAAATAATAATATAAACTTTCTTTACTGTACACAAAACCTCCACACACACAAAAATTTTCAAAAAAAGCAATCACGAAAATATACAAATATAAGAAACTTAAAGACAAACCACTAGAGAAGAGCTTAATGATACTACTTCAATTCTATAACTTTTATGTTGATATTTGTGATGCTATAGCTGCCAAAATGCCTGGGAATAAAAATCAGTGTATTCACCATCGAGGGAAATTTGATAATATGTATCAAAATCACAGTAGGCATACCCATTGATCCAGAAATTTGGAATTTGTTTCCTAAAGATAAACTCTCACATGGGTATAAAAATATTTAGATACAAATATTCCTGGCAGCACTGCCTTGAATAGAAAGTGTTGAAATAAGCTGATAGTCAAGGATAGGCTAAATTAATTGCAATACATCAGAAAATTAAACACTATTCAGGCAAAAAGAAAAAAGATAATGCAATTCTGTATGTGTTAATAGGGTAAGACCTGTTTCCAAGATATGTTAAGTGAAAAAGCAACAGGCAGAATTGGGCACGTTCAGGGTGGTATGGCTGTAGACAAAAACAGATCCAGAGACAGAGAAGCATCGATCAGACTGTCAAACCTCAGAGGGAAGGTAGGGGAGGGTGGAGGTAAGGGGGAGAGATCAACCAAAGGATTTATATGCATGCATATAAGCCTAACCAATGGACATAGACAACAGGGAAGTGAGGGCATGAGTAGTGGGTGGGTGGGGGGGCAATGGGGGGATAAGGACACTTATGTAATACCATAATCAATAAAGAAATTTAAAAAATAAAAATAATAAATAAAATATTTTTTTAAAAAAAGAAAAAGCAACAGGCAGGACAATATGTACTGGTGCTACCAATCTTATTGAGAAAGAGAAGGAAAAAGAGAAAAAATATAGAATAAGAGGAAAGGCAAAAGGAGAAACGCTAGAGGCAAAGACCAACAGTAGTTAACATATAAATGCGAGCAGTCCATTAGAAAGCTAGTGTACTTTGATATTCAGCAAGGCTGAAAATCAGCATTATATTACCTTGCTGCTGGCTAAATGGCTGAAGGCAATCCCCTAACCTGATAATCCTTTTATTGTTTACCAAACTTTACCATCGATATGCCTGTTTGCTTTGCTAAAGGACAAATGTGTATTCAAGTGAATAAAAGCAAAGGGGGCGGAGAAGTCAGAGAGCTTCTCCATTAGAGGGAAGTTATCCACCTGGCTCCCCATGCCTTCTAAATTTTTATTTCTTGTCTAGTGTATCCGTTAGTGTGCAGCCCCTTCTCCAGACCTTGAACCCTAGCTGCAAATGGATGCGGCATTCACAGAGAAATAGAATAATTGTATATGAATAAAGTACTCTGGAAGAAAACTTAAAGCAATAGCAGGTTTTACCTTTGATGAAGAGCATTGAGTGGCTAAGAGGCAGGTAGTGAGCAGACTTACACTTAAATACTTATATTGATTTGAGTTGTCCAGAAAGAAGCTGCCAAAATGAGATTAGAAGTACAAGATATATATTGGGGAAAACATCTATGCACAATAAAAGAGAGATTGGGAGTGGGCAGGGAGAGACTGTGGTGTGGGTTTGACACCTATGAAAGGAGAAAAAGGAGGTTAGGGCAGGAGGCACCTGAGAGTGCAGTGCAGCCCTGAGAAAGTTCCAGCCAGGCCAGTGGGGCACCACAGAGCAATGAGTCCCTATTAGTGTGCCTACATCAGGCAGGAATAGCCTGGCTCCAAACCCTGTTCATGTGCAGTGCAGTCATGTGGCCTCAGCATGAACCAGGGCAGGTCCTGAAAGTGTGGCAACTGGAGGCTGTCAGCCACCTACACTCCTCACAGCAGCTCTTAGAGGGAGCTCTGAGTAGCATCCCTCTGTGACTACCGAAATACCCTTTTACCTGTGGTGATTTTCATTTCTTAGGTATATGGAAATAATTACACATTGAATAACTTTATAGGGATACTGATGAATAATGGTTAATGATATGATAAATTGTATATGCAATACTATTAAATTGAAGAAAGATTTTAAAATAATTTATACAGTGTAATCCCAGTCTTATAAAAAATACATGATATCTATACATATCATGATATATATCAACACATAATCCCAAAAAGATTGGGAGTAGATGCAAGTATATTAACAATGGTGATAGCAAAAATATAGAGAATAAAAGTTATTTATCTTTTACTCTGAGCTTTCCAGTATATTTTTTAATCTTATAGTGAAGATATAAAGCTTTTGTTTTATTTTCAAAGAAACTCCACCAAATAGTATAAAAATAATCTGGCTAACTTAAAAGCTTTTCCCTCCTCCATTTTTGTCAATGGCTCAGGGAACTCCAGAAGTATGCATCAGTTATATCCTAAGGACAGACTCTGTGCTTATTTTCTTGATAGTTCACAATGAATTAGACATGCAAGTCAATTAAACAAGTGTGGGGAGCTAGAAACCCTACTCAACTTGTTCTGTGTCTGCACAAGGCTCTCTAATAACTGCTGAATTCCATAATCTGAGATTGACAGGAATGTGTTTCCAAAGGAAGAGCAGAGAAGTACAGGGATGCAAAGCAAGATTACAGGCCTGCCTCCCCAGCATTATGCCCACAACACTCTCCTCAGTGTCTACAGACAAAGTGTATGTGTATCAGCTCCAAAGGAATTTATATTGTCATAAAAGAATGGTTTGTATGCATGTCTTGTCCTGCTGGTTAGTGTGTTGGTTCTTTTAAGGTGGAGAAACTGACATTATCTGTTTGTTCAATCTCCGAGGTACTAACCATAGTACCTTATAATAAATTGACACGTACTGAGCACTTATAAATTACCAGGCACTGCTCCAGAATCTATACATAATATCTCATTTAATCTTCACAAGAACCCAGGAATTATATGAATAATTATTCCACTTATAGATAAGACACATAAGGCTCAGGGAAGTGAACTAATTTACCCAAGGTCATGATGCTGGGGTAAGCTATGTTAGTCAGCATTTAGTCAATGTTTGCAGTTAAGTATCCAAGGGTTATAGCTCATGAGTTGGCCGGCTATGGCCCAAGGGCCAAATATGGTCCAATGCCTATATTTGTATTGCCTGCAAGCTAAGAATAGCTTACAGTTTTAAAGGCGGGGGTAGGGGGGTGGGGGGGAGAAAGATATTTTGTGACACATGAGGAGTATATGAAATCCTAATGTCAGTGTTGTTTTATCTGAGCACAGCCTCACTCATTCATTTACTTAGTGTCTATGATGGTTCTCACACTATAACAGCAGGTAGTTGCAGCAGACATGGTGTGGCCTGAAAAGCCTAAAATATTTACTATCTGGCCCTTCATAGGAAAAAAAGCATATAGACTGTTACTACAGAGGAAAGCTTTATCCCAGCATTTCCTCACAGTCATCCTGAATGTGATGGTTTTTATAAACCAGAATGTAGGGCTCAGACCTACTAAGTTAGACTCCCCAAGGGGAGGGCCAAGAACCTATATTTTTATAAGTTCTCCCAGGTGATCCAAATGACCTGCCAAGTTTGGGAACCACAGCCAGGAAGTACTTTGGCCTTCGGCAGTTACTCCTCAGGACTTTTTAATTCCTGCTCAGTAAAATGGATGGGTGTTCCATGTCCCAGAACAAGCCACCCTCCAATCCCTGACATGATAGAACCAGCAAGAGATGAAAGCACTCAGTAATCAATAGGATTAAGGAGAGAAAGGCCCCCTTTCTCTGCTTGCTCATTAAAAATACTATTTCTGAAGGGGGAGGAAATGACTGTTGAAGGATATACTTATCAAGTTCAAAGGTAATATTTGCAACCTGCTTGTTTCTTTTTGCAGATGAGCTGCTTCTGTGCATAGTAGCAGACCCGGGATGCTCTACTCAACATCCTATAATGCACTATGACAGCCCCCACAAGGAGTTATCTGGTCCAACATGTCACCAGTGCTGATACTGAGAAACCCCAGCTTACAGAAACAGATTTTAATAGAATATTATGTATGCAATAGTCATTATTGTTATTATAGCCAACCCTAGCAGGCATTTCTATTGGATTGTCCAATAGCACTGCAAACTCAGCATGCGCCAAACTAAACTCATTATTCTCCCCAGTCACTTAATGCACCTCCTTCTGGGCACTCTCTCAGGGCCTGGCACAACTGTCCTTCCCACATGGAAACCATCCTCAGTTCTTCTCTCAGGCTGATTCTAGTTGGACACAAAGTTCTGTGGATCTTACCACCTCTACAAAAGGTCTCAAATCCATCCCTTTCTGGTCCTTTCCCAAAACCCTGGCCTTGGTTCAGACATTGATGGTTTTCACCTGGATATAGGTACATCTTCCTTCTCATGGGCTATATTCCCTACAGTCCATTCCTCACGCAGCAGCCAGAATGATCTTTAAAGCAAAAATTCCTAAAGGAGTCCCACTCCTAACATTTGTAGACGATAGCATGAGCAAGTGGAGGTCCCTAGTACACTGCCCTCCAGCTCTGTTTATACACCAGCAACCCCCACACTGGCAACTCTAAAATTATTTTCGTTGCTACTTCATAACTGTAATGTTGCTACTGTTATGAATCATAATGTAAATATCTGATATGCAGGATGGTCTTAGGCGACCCCTGTGAAAGGGTCGTTCGATCGCCAAAGGGGTCTCGACCCACAGGTTGAGAACCGCTGCTTTACAAGGTCGGTGACTTGGTCATGCACAGTCGATGTGGACAGCTGTGTGGCAGGCGCTGGCAGATGGGAAGACTACAATATGTAGCAAGACATCAAGAACACAGTCCTCTTTTCCCAACAGTATCATCAGGTAACTTTAAGAAACCTTCAGATTGGATAAGGGCCAAACACACACCACATATCTGGAGAAAATATAATCTAAAACCTGGGGGATTGGAACCCAATGCCACCATCTTACTTCGTAAGCAGGGGAATGTTTAAACACAGAACTCCAAGGATGGAATGGATCACCCACGTTTTACCTTCCCTCATGGGAGGTGGGAGAGGGCCAGAAAGGAAGAAAAGGAACTGAAAATGATAAATTGCTCATTTTGCAATTCTGTTTGTGGCCTTTCAGGCAGCAGCCATCTGTGTGCCTCTGAGGAAAGGGCTAGTACAGGGAGTAGAACATTAGGAAGCGGGAACTCAGTCTCATAGGTAACACACTATGTCTGGACACTTTTAAGGGTACCTCCTCCATTTACTTCCCTCCCAGTGTCCATCAGCAGTACAAGATCTACTCAAACGTGTGCTTTCAACAGAAAATGTTGATTCATTGTTATTAGTCCCCACCTTCTCTTCCCCCATCTCAACAGCCAAGGGAAATAAGGGAGAGCATTGTGCCAGGCACTGTGCCCTTGTATATATGCACGTGCTGGCCTTGAGAACGCCATCTGTGGCTTCCTTAAAAAAATGGATACCTTTTCTGCACACAGAGATAAAACCTACATGCAGCTTCAGAAACAATGACCAAACAGAAACTAATCAAACTGACCCATCTTGGAAAACTGCCTCCAGGTATCACCCCCACACACCCTCCTTCCTCACTCCTAGGTTTTTTCCTTCTTCTGCATTGGCCCCACAAATAAATAACATGAGACTTGTACTTAAGCACCTGTGGTGACTGGGTGAACTGTTAATTATGAAATTTGGATATACCATCTG
>NW_005878394.1:0-7752 GCF_000147115.1 Myotis lucifugus | reverse complement strand
GGAAGGGAGAACCAAGATTCCCCTGAGCCTGAATAGAGTTTAGAAGGATAACCTGGCAGTTAATCTGATTAGGCAAATGAGGACACTCTCAGAAATCAAAGCCACATGGACAAAGAGATGGACAAATTTACCAACATGCAATGTTCAGGTAAACATTAGAAGGTGTTGAGATGTGGTATGTGAATGACACTGATATGTGTACCAAATGCAACACACAAATTCAAAGGCCTGGCGCAAACTGTAAAGACCAAGACCAAGATTTCAGATAGTGTAGTCTGTGCTCACAGACCCCGAGAACAGAATGATGGCTGCCAGAGTGGAAGGCGGCTGGTGAAAAAGGTGACTGTATTGAGAAGTATGGATTGGTAGTTACAAAATAGTCATGGGGATGTAAAGTACAGCATAGGGGATATACTCAATGATATTGTAATAACTGTATACGGTGCCAGGTAGATACTAAAAATATCAGGGGACTTGGTAAAGTATATGATTATCCAACCACTATGCTATATACCTGAAACTAATACAAAACAATATTGAATGTAAAGTGTAATTAAAAAATAAAATGGAAAGTTCTTTAAAAAAAGAAGTGTAGTTTGTAGACCAATTCATCAGAATTACCTGGACTAATGGCTATGTAAACACCTAGGCTCCACTCCAGACTAACTAAATCAAGACTCCCCTACAACACATCCTTGGGAGCAATTCTTATGATTTTGAAGTGTACAAATTTGAAAAACTAGTATATTATCCTTCTCAGTGTTTTAAAAGGCTGAATGGGTCAGTATATTGTTTTTCAATTTACTTTATAAATTGGATAAACATTATTCTATCTTTATATAATATATTGTATAAGTAGAGCAAATAGCAGACTATTAAGAAACTGTAAAAATAATATATACATACATACTAGTATGTGTGCACATGTATTTCTTAAAGACACATTCTTAGAGCTGTTTATAAGTGGAAGATTCTAATTATTTTCTTTTCTAGCAACCTTTTCTCAGATTAATAGATTGGTGGAATTCCACAGCTATTAAAATGGAATCCACTTCCTGTTCATTATCAATTAGACTTGTATGCTTCAAATTCAAAACCTTTTAGTGTTCCCAGGCCATATCCCCAAGTTTAGTCAATTTTTAATATAAAATCCCCCTCTAATAGATATTGATTTTATCATGCCATTATTTAGACCAAATCATTATTATACCTGAAAATCTTTTTAGATTCTTATAGAGTCTCCAAAATTCCACAACATTTCATCATTCCGATGAATTTGTAATAAGACTTACATTATACCCAATGTAATAAAGCAGGAAACCTGTATGGGGTATAACAATAGGAATAAAGGAAGAAAAAGTGTTCTTATTTATAGATGCTACAATTGTACACCTAGAAAACTCAGAGAGCATCACTGAAAAGCTATTACAACTAATAAGTGAACCCAGTAAGTTACCCAATTGCAAAGTAAATATACAGAACAATCAATAACTTTCCTCTATAACAGGAAGAGAGGTTAGGAGATATAATGAAAAGTATATTATTCACAAAGTCATCATATTTCTGGTGCCTGAGCAGTGTGAAGATCCTGAGTGGTCCATTCCCCATCCCATGAAGGAGTGTAATGTAGTCTTAGTGAAGCCACACTTCTTTTTATATACGGTATATACTAGAAGTCTGGTGCACGAAATTAGTGCACAAGTAGGGTCCCCAGGCCTGGCCAGCGATCAGGGCCAATTGAGGCCTTCCTTCCCCCAGCTGCTGGCTGCCGGCTGCCAGCCAGGGCCTTCCTTCATTTTCCACCACCCCCTGGTGGTCAGCGCATGTCATAGCAGGTGGTTGAACTCCTGGTCAGTCAAACCCCTGAAGGGACAATTTGCATATCAGCCTTTTATTATATAGGATTGTTCTAGGGATCATTTCTAGATGCCCAGACAGGAACCTGCTACCTCAACCCTTCCTAGGATATTGTAAGCTTCTAATTCCCCATATGAAGCTATTTACTTCCTGCTTAAAATAGCCAGAGTTGTTTCTGTTATCTACAGTTGAGTCTTGGTTGATATAGTCAGTGGTATCAGCAGTGAGTAGAAGCAACAGATAATTAAGGATGGGAATATGAAGTTGGTTAGCTGATATAGTTGGATTTGAAGGCTGTGAAGACCTGATTTTCATTAGAGGATGAGATATTAGTGTTATTTGTAGAATTGTGTGCTCCCTGCCAAACTTATGTGTTAAAACCCTAATCCCTTGTACCTCACAATGTGACTTATTTAGATACTAGGGGCCTAGTGCATGGA
This sequence comes from Myotis lucifugus, assembly GCF_000147115.1. Classification (NCBI taxonomy): domain Eukaryota; kingdom Metazoa; phylum Chordata; class Mammalia; order Chiroptera; family Vespertilionidae; genus Myotis; species Myotis lucifugus. The sequence goes on along the minus strand of NW_005878394.1, from coordinate 5,455 downwards.
TTCGTGCACCTTGAAAAGAACTGTGGTCCTCGAGGCTGTGGTGGGCACAGGGGCGGATTTTGGCTTATCCTCCGTGCCCCTGCCCAGCCCCTACTGCTGCAGCCCCTGGTCCCCTGTCTGCTGACAGCCCCACTCCCGCTGCCACCGCTCCCACGCACTGATGGCACTGGCCCTGCTTGCGCCCGCAGACAGAACAGAGTGATTGGGGCTGTCGCCAGCAGCAGCTGCAAGTGGGGCCAGCGCCATCAGTGGGTGAGAGCGGTGGCTGCTGCCCAGATCACCCCTCAGGTGCAGGGGAGGTGGAGAAGCCCTCAGGAGTGAACAGGGCTGGCAGCTGCTGCTGGCACCCGCTGACAGTGCCAAGCAATCGGGACCGGCGCCGGGCGCTGTCAGCAGGTGTGAGTGGCGGCTTCAGCACTGGCTGCGGGTGCAAGCAGTGGCTCTGATGCCAGCAGCCGGTGCGAGTGGGGCCAGCGCTGGCAGCAGGTACAAGCACCATGTGGGACTACAGTGCATGGAAACAAAGAATTTTCAGTAACCACCAGAGCTTGCCCTGATGACAGCAACCGATGCCCCACCTTGGTTTGGCACCCCCGCTCACCTACTCCACCATCCTGCTGTGGCCAACGCCCGCCATGCTCTGCGAGCATGCCCCCTGGTGGTCAGCGCATGTCATAGAGACTGGTTGTTCGGTTGTTCCACCATTCGGTCTATTTGCATATGCAGGCGTGGAGCAAAGACTGAAGACAGTGTAGAAGGAAGCCAAGTGCTGCAGAAGGGAGCGAAGTGGCAGAGAAGGGAGGGAGCCGAGGTAGCAGAGACTGGAGCAGAGCCGAGGCAGCAGACACGAAAGGGAGCAAGGCAGCAGAGACGGAAGCAAAGCCTGTTGAGCCGCAGAAAGCCCTATTCTTGCAGGAATAGGCCTGAGGAAGCCCTATTCTTGCAGGAATCTTCCTGCAATGGGCCTCTAGTATATAGATAATCTGGATACATTGGGAGAAAGCCATTTGGTCATAGATGCAAAAATTGGAGTGATGGTTTCACAAGTCAAGGAACTCATATTTCAGAGAGGAGGGGAGAGAGAGAGAGAGAGAGATAGAAACATCAATGATGAGAATCATTGATTGGCTGCCTCCTGAACGCCCCCTACTGGAGATGAACCCCACAACCCGGGCATGTGCCCTTGACCAGAATGGAACCCGGGACCCTTCAGTCTGAAGGCTGACACTCTATCCACTGAGCCAAACTGGCTAGGACAAAGCTACAGTTCTTACGTTCAAATTTCAACTGCTGCTGTGACAAAGATACCCATGGTTCTTAACATGATTCACTCCTTCCTGTCATTCTAGTCTCAGTTCAAAGGTTACTAACACAGAAAGACCTTCAATAACCACCCAAATTTAAAGACTCTCTCTATGATGTTATATAATCCTATTTCATTTTATTTATTTTGATTTGTATCTGAAATAACATACATCCTAGAAGATGATCCATTCCCTTAGACACCAGTGGTATCCTCTGAGGTTTTCCTTATTGCCTGAAATCAGTTTGGGTGACAGGCTAATCTAGAAAAGCCTTCTGGAGAGAAATAGCAAGATGATGACAATTGTATTTCATTCCCCAGAGAGAGGCTATGAAAATGTCCCACACTGTGGCTCTCCTCAGTATGTTTGATGATTAAATACATTTTAGGAATGCTGATTTAAATAAAGATAAACATGTTTTGTTGGTTTGCTTTTGTTTGCTTGTGGGAATTCTCATAACTTAAATTTTCTAAATACCTTGCAAATTTGGAAGAGGAAGCTTAGTATACAATATTTTCTAAATGTATTTTTCTGTGGAGCACTTTCATTCTATACTTTTAAAAATATCTCTTGTTATCTTCCAGAATTAATGTTCACCATTTATTTTATTTTAGAAGATGAGGAGCCATTAGAAGGAATCTCATCATTTTGCTAAGTCATGAACATTGATAAACAGGACATGAAAGTTTTGACAGGAAAGAAAGTTAAAAGGTACACTTGGTGAGAGGAGATTATAGAATTTTGCCAAATGTTGCACCCTGCACATTGTAGGAAAAGGAAGGCCAGGCACAGGCAGAGATATAGATGAAGAGAGCATCAAATAAACAGAGATGGCATGTCCAATACCTATAGCAGTGGTTCTACTGGTATTTAATATACCACGCTGTGAACTTTTCCTAGGCATGGTGCCATATCTCAATAAATAAATAAAAGTAATTTTACTCAACTGAAGATGCTTAGTGTTATGGTAACTTCTGTCATATTGGTCTTGTTGGGTCAGGAAGCTAAGGGCAGAGCAAGGAACACCTTTGTTATGGGTTGACTTGTGTCCTTCAAAAAGATATGTTCAATTCCTAACTCCTGATACCTGTGAATATGACCTTATTTGGCAAAAGGATCTTTGATGATGTGATTAGGCTTAGATGTGGTCACACTGGATTAGGGTGGGTCCTGATTCAATATGATCAGTATATTTATAAGAAGAGGGAAATCTGGACACAGAGACACCTGGGAGAAAGCCATTTGATCATAGATGCAGAAATTGGAAGGAACTCTAGGGATTGCCAGCAACCACGAGAAACTAGGGAGAAGCACAGAAGGGTCCTTCCCTAAAGACCTGAGAGAGAGCAAGGCTCTGCCAACCCCTTGATTTTGGACTTTTGGCCTCCAGAACCGTGGGAGAATAAATGTTATTGTAAGCTACCAAATTAAGGCTACGTTGTTTTGGAAGCCCTAGCAACTGAACAACCTTGATTTTATTTATAGGCACAATGGAGTTCATAATTCTCAAGCTACCCCGCAAATGGCCATGTATGGACTAGAGCTTTGCCTCTTATAAATGTAAGATTAAAATTTCCAGACGATGAAATCATATTTTCTGCACAAGTAATGATACAAGCAAAAAGTGAACGAGTAAGTAGAACAATAGTTATAAGGGCAACTAATCTCTCCAAGATCATTGCCAACGTTTTTAATACTTGAGAGCTTATCATGAATGCAAAAAAAAAAATGTGTGGATCAGTGAGAAGGGGTGTCAAGTACAACCATGTGGCTATAACATTCTGAAACAATGGTGAATAACAGAAGTCAATAAAGAATGAAGTACTAAGAAGTGTGGTTCCAATTCTCGGAAGGTCATGGCAAAATGGAGATCAATAACCAATGGTGTTCTCATGGATATAATGTGACATTTGGGGCTGGGGGTAGCCAGGCTATTGACCTGACTCAGTAGAGGATACTTATGGCAACAAATAGGAAATATTACCATTATAGTTATTGTAGGTATGATATCCTAGGAAACAGATACTGAGGCAGAATTTGCAAGAATGAGATGCATTGGTGAATTCTCTAAGGAACACACTTGCAGGGTTGGGCTGAGGAAGATGCCAACTGGGAGGGCCTTCAGCATTATCCTTCCTTGAGAAAAAAGGATTGGGGTCTTTATATTCCTGCCTCACTCAACCAGGTTTTAGATGTGGGCTGTCCCAGTAATGGGGACATAGCCTTAGAAAGAAGGCTCTTTTTTACTAAGGGCAATTACCAAAAAGAGACAGAGTTGACAGCCATTGGCTACAACAATTCTAAGCAGCTGAGGATGAGTACCTCAATCCTCCAGCAGGCAGCATCTCAATGACACCCTTTTCTCTTTCCACAGGAAAGAAGTTACAGGCAATACAAGAAAGTAATATACTTAGAAATAAAAGAAATTAATATCTTAACATAATACCTATGCAAGTATGCCAATGTTTGTAGATGTCACTGAAGCTGAATATTATAGCACTGATCTTCCTGGTTGTCAGGGCAAAAAGGGAAAGAGGATGTGTCATAACTTTATTCATATCAGAGAGGACAAGGGAAACTAACTTCTCAGAGGGAATAAAACTTTCTTTAGTAATACATTTTAAAATAAGATTGGCACATAAAACTTTTAAGGTAGAACAGATCAGGATAAAGGAATAATTCTCTCAATAGCATTTTCTTTATAACACATACAATAGTAGACTTTATGTAGTAATTTATTGTAAATATCGGGGGAGATGCAGTAACCAAGGATGAAATAAGTGAAGATTTTCTTTTCTCCAAAGTACTAGATTAATTTGACCCAATATGCAGAATTTTGGTGCCACAGTTAAGTCCTAAGTCTAGACCTTAAATTTGTAGAAGAGTCTATCTCCCTCGTGGCCTTTAGAGATTTAATGCTAAATAAATTTTCCACTGAGCAAAAATTTCAATGGGAAGCAGGCTTTTGACCTTTTTCAACTCTGTATCCCCAGAACCTATAATAGTACCTGGTCCATGGGAAAGATTCAGATATTTGTTGAATGAATGAATAAATGGTTAATATGATTGTTGTCAGACTACTGAGCAGTGTGTGTGTGTGTGTGTGTGTGTGTGTGTGTGTGTGTGTGTTTTATGAGCAAGTATGGGATGTCAAGGGTGATTTCAATACATGTTGGAATCTAGAAAAGAAGAAGGCAAAGAGGAAATAATTTGCATGGAGCAACATTATGGAAGGCCTTGAAAGCCATCAAATAGATTTATACTTGAAGACATAAGAAACAGGGAGCCAGTGAGGTTTCTTAAAAGGGCACAAGATAAAAGCATTGTCTAAAAGAAATTATCTTGGCAGCAGAAAAGTGAAAAACAAATTTTTCCATCAAACAAGTTATTTCCAACAAGGGCTGTTTAACATTTTATTTTTAAACCAAATTTAGTCAAAGCAGTTGTTCTTGTGGACAAAATTATTTTAGAGGACATTTTTCTTAATTACAAAAAATTTAATTTGCAAGTATAAATACATAAAACATGGAAAAAATTATACCAAATTATCCCCAGAGGAATTGATTGCTAACATCCTTCCCACCTTTTTCCTCTCTATTTTACAAAGTTAAGCTCAGACCACAAAGACAATTTTTTTTATCTCGATATTCCTTTAATTTATAATGTGTATTTTTCTGGTATTGGAAACTCTTCCAAAACAGAATTTTATAATTTTAACCATTTAAAAAATTTTGTAATATTCACTTATATTAATCATTCATAATGTACTTAGCCATTTCTCTATTGCTGGATAGATATTTAGGTAGCTTTTGTCCTTTAATTTTGAAATTTTGGTACTTTAATAATTAATGCTGCATAAGCATTCTGTGCATAAAATTTTGTTGGTATTTCAGATTATTTTCTTAACAAGATATTCCTGTGAGGAAACTACTAGTTCATAAAATATTAATATTTTGTTATATATTTCTAAAATGTTTCCCAAAAATGTTAGATCAAGTTGTACTCTCTCCATTCATATAGCAGTACATCAGTATTCTATATACTCCTCAGCGTGAGCTATTTATATCAAAAAGAAAAGTATTACCGATTGGGCAGGCAATGAATTATGTTTTATCATGAATATAATTTAAATTTCTTCCTTTTCAATGAGT
>NW_005878393.1:0-7753 GCF_000147115.1 Myotis lucifugus | reverse complement strand
GAACAGGGCCTTAACGAAAGTATGGCTGTATTTACTTGTATTTCAAGGGTTTTCACACGGTTCTAATCATTTCCATGTACAATCATTGTGTATTTTAAGAGTTCTTCCAACATGAGACACTTTTCTTAGATATATATAGATGAATCTTGAGGATTCAAACTGTTTCATTCAAAATACTCTAGCCAATTCAGCCAAAATAGTAAATGTGAACAGTTTTCTCTTGATTTAAAGGCTTCATACACAAATTCTGAGCTCTACAAATGGCAATTCTACATGTTTGAAAGAACATTCTTCAGAAAAAAGCCAAGTCAGGTCGCCAGTATTGTTACATTATCAGTAATCTTGTCATTTCACTGCTTTATAGATCTAATCTCAGTGTTTGAACAGGGCCTTAACGAAAGTATGCCTGTATTTACTTGTAATTTGAGGTTTTTCACACGTCTCTAATAATTTCCATGTAAAATCATGGTGTATTTTAAGAGTTCTTCCAACATGAGACACTTTTCTTAGATATATAAACATGAATCTTGAGGATTCAAACTGTTTCATTCACAAACTCTAGCCAATTCAGCCAAAATAGTAAATGTGAATAGTATTCTCTTTATTTAAAGGCTTCATACACAATTTCTGCGGTATATTAAGGGCAATTCTACATGTTTGAAAGAACTTTCTTCAGAAAAACGCCAAGTCAGGTAGCCAGAATTGTTACATTATCAGTAATCTTGTCATTTCACAGCTTTATACCTATAATCTCAGTGTTTGAACAGGGCCTTAACAAAAGTATGGCTGTATTTACTTGTATTTCAAGGGTTTTCACACGTTTCTAATAATTTCCATGTAAAATCATGGTGTATTTTAAGAGTTCTTCCAACATGAGACACTTTTCTTAGATATATATACATGAATCTTGAGGATTCAAACTGTTTCATTCAAAATACTCTAGGCAATTCAGCCAAAATAGTAAATGTGAACAGTTTTCTCTTGATTTAAAGGCTTCATACACAAATTCTGAGCTCTACAAATGGCAATTCTACATGTTTGAAAGAACATTCTTCAGAAAAAAGCCAAGTCAGGTAGCCAGTATTGTTACATTATCAGTAATCTTGTCATTTCACTGCTTTATACCTCTAATCTCAGTGTTTGAACAGGGCCTTAACGATAGTATGCCTGTATATACTTGTAATTTAAGGGTTTTCACACGTTTCTAATCATTTCCCTGTACAATCATTGTGTATTTTAAGAGTTCTTCCAACATGAGACACTTTTCTTAGATATATATACATGAATCTTGAGGATTCAAACTGTTTCATTCAAAATACTCTAGGCAATTCAGCCAAAATAGTAAATGTGAACAGTTTTCTCTTGATTTAAAGGCTTCATACACAAATTCTGAGCTCTACAAATGGCAATTCTACATGTTTGAAAGAACATTCTTCAGAAAAAAGCCAGTCAGGTAGCCAGTATTGTTACATTATTAGTAATCTTGTCATTTCACTGCTTTATACCTCTAATCTCAGTGTTTGAACAGGGCCTTAATGAAAGTATGCCTGTATTTACTTGTAATTAAGGGTTTTCACACGTTTCTAATCATTTCCATGTACAATCATTGTGTATTTTAAGAGTTCTTCCAACATGAGACACTTTTCTTAGATATATATACATGAATCTTCAGGATTCAAACTGTTTCATTCAAAATACTCTAGCCAATTCAGCCAAAATAGTAAATGTGAACAGTTTTCTCTTGATTTAAAGGCTTCATACACAAATTCTGAGCTCTATAAATGGCAATTCTACATGTTTGAAAGAACATTCTTCAGAAAAAAGCCAGTCAGGTAGCCAGTATTGTTACATTATTAGTAATCTTGTCATTTCACTGCTTTATACCTCTAATCTCAGTGTTTGAACAGGGCCTTAACGAAAGTATGCCTGTATTTACTTGTATTTCAAGGGTTTTCACACATTTCTAATCATTTCCATGTACAATCATTGTGTATTTTAAGAGTTCTTCCAAGCTGAGACACTTTTCTTAGATATATATACATGAGTCTTCAGGATTGAAACGGTTTCATACACAAACTCTAGCCAATTCCACCAAAATAGTAAATGTGAACAGTATTCTCTTTATTTAAAGGCTTCATACACAATTTCTGCGGTATACTAAGGGCAATTCTACATGTTTGAAAGAACTTTCTTCAGAATACCACCAAGTCACGTAGCCAGTATTGTTAATTTATCAGTACTCTTGTCATTTCACTGCTTTATAACTCCAATCTCAGTGTTTGAACAGGGCTTTAACGAAAGTATGCCTGTATTTACTTGTAATTTAAGGGTTTTCACACGTTTCTAATCATTTCCATGTAAAATCATGGTGTATTTTAAGAGTTCTTCTAACATGAGACAGTTTTCTTAGATATATATACATGAATCTTCAGGATTCAAACTGTTTCATTCAAAATACTCTAGCCAATTCAGCCAAAATAGTAAATGTGAACAGTTTTCTCTTGATTGAAAGGCTTCATACACAAATTCTGAGCTCTATAAATGGCAATTCTACATGTTTGAAAGAACATTCTTCAGAAAAAAGCCAGTAAGGTAGCCAGTATTGTTACATTATTAGTAATCTTGTCATTTCACTGCTTTATACCTCTAATCTCAGTGTTTGAACAGGGCCTTAACGAAAGTATGCCTGTATTTACTTGTAAATTAAGGGTTTTCACACGTTTCTAATAATTTCCATGTAAAATCATGGTGTATTTTAAGAGTTCTTCCAACATGAGACACTTTTCTTAGATATATATACATGAATCTTGATGATTCAAACTGTTTCATTCACAAACTCTAGCCATTTCAACCAAAATAGTAAATGTGAACAGTATTCTCTTTATTTAAAGGCTTCATACACAATTTCTGCGGTATATAAAGGGCAATTCTACATGTTTGAAAGAACTTTCTTCAGAAAAACGCCAAGTTAGGTAGACAGAATTGTTACATTATCAGTAATCTTGTCATTTCACAGCTTTATACCTATAATCTCAGTGTTTGAACAGGGCCTTAACGAAAGTATGGCTGTATTTACTTGTATTTCAAGGGTTTTCACACGTTTCTAATAATTTCCATGTACAATCATTGTGTATTTTAAGAGTTCTTCCAACCTGAGACACTTTTCTTAGATATATATACGTGAATCTTCAGGATTCAAACTGTTTCATTCACAAACTCTAGCCAATTCAGCCAAAATAGTAAATGTGAACAGTTTTCTCTTGATTTAAAGGCTTCATACACAAATTCTGAGCTCTATAAATGGCAATTCTACATGTTTGGAAGAACATTCTTCAGAAAAAAGCCAAATCAGTTCGCCAGTATTTTTACATTATCAGTAATCTTGTCATTTCACTGCTTTCTACATCTAATCTCAGTGTTTGAACAGGGCCTTAACGAAAGTATGCCTGTATTTAATTGTAATTTAAAGGGTTTCACACGTTTCTATAATTTCCATGTAAAATCATGGTGTATTTTAAAGAGTTCTTCCAACATGAGACACTTTTCTTAGATATATATACATGAATCTTGAGGATTCAAACTGTTTCATTCACAAACTCTAGCCAATTCAACCAAAATAGTAAATGTGAACAGTTTTCTCTTGATTTAAAGGCTTCATACACAAATTCTGAGCTCTATAAATGGCAATTCTACATGTTTGGAAGAACATTCTTCAGAAAAAAGCCAAATCAGTTCGCCAGTATTGTTACATTATCAGTAATCTTGTCATTTCACTGCTTTCTACATCTAATCTCAGTGTTTGAACAGGGCCTTAACGAAAGTATGCCTTTATTTAATTGTAATTTAAAGGTTTTCACACGTTTCTAATAATTTCCATGTAAAATCATGGTGTATTTTAAGAGTTCTTCCAACATGAGACACTTTTCTTAGATATATATACATGAATCTTGAGGATTCAAACTGTTTCATTCACAAACTCTAGCCAATTCAACCAAAATAGTAAATGTGAACAGTATTCTCTTTATTTAAAGGCTTCATACACAATTTCTGCGGTATATTAAGGGCAATTCTACATGTTTGAAAGAACTTTCTTCAGAAAAACGCCAAGTCAGGTAGCCAGAATTGTTACATTATCAGTAATCTTGTCATTTCACAGCTTTATACCTATAATCTCAGTGTTTGAACAGGGCCTTAACGAAAGTATGGTTGTATTTACTTGTAATGTAAGGGTTTTCACACGTTTCTAATCATTTCCATGTACAATCATTGTGTATTTTAAGAGTTCTTCCAACCTGAGACACATTCCTTAGATATATATACATGAATCTTCATGATTGAAACTGTTTCATTCACAAACTATAGCCAATTCAGCCAAAATAGTAAATGTGAACAGTTTTCTCTTGTTTTAAAGGCTTCATACACAAATTCTGAGCTCTATAAATGGTAATTCTACATGTTTGAAAGAACATTCTTCAGAAAAAAGCCAAGTCAGGTCGCCAGTATTGATACATTATCAGTAATCTTGTCATTTCACTGCTTTAAACCTCTAATCTCAGTGTTTGAACAGGACCTTAACGAAAGTATGCCTGTATTTACTTGTAATTTAAGGGTTTTCACACGTTTCTAATAATTTCCATGTAAAATCATGGTGTATTTTAAGAGTTCTTCCAACATGAGACACTTTTCTTAGATATATATACATGAATCTTCAGGATTCAAAATGTTTCATTCAAAATACTCTAGCCAATTCAGCCAAAATAGTAAATGTGAACAGTATTCTCTTTATTTAAAGGCTTCATACAGAATTTCTGCGGTATATAAAGGGCAATTCTACATTTTTGAAAGAACTTTCTTCAGAAAAAACGCCAAATCAGGTAGCCAGAATTGTTACATTATCAGTAATCTTGTCATTTCACAGCTTTATACCTATAATCTCAGTGTTTGACCAGGGCCTTAAGGAAAGATGGCTGCATTTACTTGTATTTCAAGGGGTTTCACACCTTTCTAATCATTCCCATGGACAACCACTGAGTATGTGAAGAGTTCTTCCCACTTGAGATACTTTTCTTAGATATATATACATGAATCTTCAGGATTCAAACAGTTTCATTCAAAATACTCTATCCAATTCAGCCAAAATAGTAAATGTGAACAGTTTTCTCTTGATTTAAAGGCTTCATACACAAATTCTGAGCTCTATAAATGGCAATTCTACATGTTTGAAAGAACATTCTTCAGAAAAAAGCCAAGTCAGGTCGCCAGTATTGTTACATTATCAGTAATCTTGTCATTTCACTGCTTTATACATCTAATCTCAGTGTTTGAACAGGGCCTTAACGAAAGTATGGCTGTATTTACTTGTAATTTAAGGGTTTTCACACATTTCTAATAATTTCCATGTAAAATCATGGTGTATTTTAAGAGTTCTTCTAACATGAGACACTTTTCTTAGATATATATACATGAATCTTGAGGATTCAAACTGTTTCATTCACAAACTCTAGCCAATTCAACCAAAATAGTAAATGTGAACAGTATTCTCTTTATTTAAAGGCTTCATACACAATTTCTGCGGTATATTAAGGGCAATTCTACATGTTTGAAAGAACTTTCTTCAGAAAAACGCCAAGTCAGGTAGCCGGAATTGTTACATTATCAGTAATCTTGTCATTTCACAGCTTTATACCTATAATCTCAGTGTTTGAACAGGGCCTTAACGAAAGTATGGCTGTATTTACTTGTATTTCAAGGGTTTTCACACGTTTCTAATCATTTCCATGTACAATCATTGTGTATTTTAAGAGTTCTTCCAACATGAGACACTTTTCTTAGATATATATACATGAATCTTCAGGATTCAAACTGTTTCATTCAAAATACTCTAGCCAATTCAGCCAAAATAGTAAATGTGAACAGTTTTCTCTTGATTTAAAGGCTTCATACACAAATTCTGAGCTCTATAAATGGCAATTCTACATGTTTGAAAGAACATTCTTCAGGAAAAAGCCAGTCAGGTAGCCAGTATTGTTACATTATTAGTAATCTTGTCATTTCACTGCTTTATACCTCTAATCTCAGTGTTTGAACAGGGCCTTAACGAAAGTCTGCCTGTATTTACTTGTAATTTAAGGGTTTTCACACGTTTCTAATAATTTCCATGTAAAATCATGGTGTATTTTAAGAGTTCTTCCAACATGAGACACTTTTCTTAGATATATATACATGAATCTTGATGATTCAAACTGTTTCATTCACAAACTCTAGCCATTTCAACCAAAATAGTTAATGTGAACAGTATTCTCTTTATTTAAAGGCTTCATACACAATTTCTGCGGTATATTTAGGGCAATTCTACATGTTTGAAAGAACTTTTTTCAGAAAAACGCCAAGTCAGGTAGCCAGAATTGTTACATTCTCAGTAATCTTGTCATTTCACAGCTTTATACCTATAATCTCAGTGTTTGAACAGGGCCTTAACGAAAATATGGCTGTATTTACTTGTATTTCAAGGGTTTTCACACGTTTCTAATCATTTCCATGTAAAATCATGGTGTATTTTAAGAGTTCTTCCAACATGAGACACTTTTCTTAGATATATATACGTGAATCTTCAGGATTCAAACTGTTTCATTCAAAATACTCTAGCCAATTCAGCCAAAATAGTAAATGTGAACAGTTTTTTCTTGATTTAAAGGCTTCATACCCAAATTCTGAGCTCTATAAATGGCAATTCTACAAGTTTGAAATAACATTCTTCAGAAAAAAGCCAGTCAGGTAGCCAGTATTGTTACATTATTAGTAATCTTGTCATTTCACTGCTTTATACCTCTAATCTCAGTGTTTGAACAGGGCCTTAACGAAAGTATGCCTGTATATACTTGTAATTTAAGGGTTTTCACACGTTTCTAATAATTTCCATGTAAAATCATGGTGTATTTTAAGAGTTCTTCCAACATGAGACACTTTTCTTAGATATATATACATGAATCTTGATGATTCAAACTGTTTCATTCACAAACTCTAGCCATTTCAACCAAAATAGTAAATGTGAACAGTATTCTCTTTATTTAAAGGCTTCATACACAATTTCTGCGGTATATTAAGGGCAATTCTACATGTTTGAAAGAACTTTCTTCAGAGAAACGCCAAGTCAGGTAGCCAGAATTGTTACATTATCAGTAATCTTGTCATTTCACAGCTTTATACCTATAATCTCAGTGTTTGAACAGGGCCTTAACGAAAGTATGGCTGTATTTACTTGTATTTCAATGGTTTTCACACGTTTCTAATCATTTCCATGTACAATCATTGTGTATTTTAAGAGTTCTTCCAACATGAGACACTTTTCTTAGATATATATACGTGAATCTTCAGGATTCAAACTGTTTCATTCAAAATACTCTAGCCAATTCAGCCAAAATAGTAAATGTGAACAGTTTTCTCTTGATTTAAAGGCTTCATACACAAATTCTGAGCTCTATAAATGGCAATTCTACATGTTTGAAAGAACATTCTTCAGAAAAAAGCCAGTGAGGTAGCCAGTATTGTTACATTATTAGTAATCTTGTCATTTCACTGCTTTATACCTCTAATCTCAGTGTTTGAACAGGGCCTTAACGAAAGTATGCCTGTATTTACTTGTAATTTAAGGGTTTTCACACGTTTCTAATAATTTCCATGTAAAATCATGGTGTATTTTAAGAGTTCTTCCAACATGAGACACTTTTCTTAGATATATATACATGAATCTTGA
>NW_005878392.1:2975-8377 GCF_000147115.1 Myotis lucifugus | reverse complement strand
GAAAGAACCTTTCTTCAGAAAAACGTCTAAGTCAGGTTAGCCAGAATTGTTAACATTATCAGTAATCTTGTCATTTAACAGCTTTATATCTCTATCTCGGTGTTTGAACAAGGCCTTAACGAAAGTATGGCTGTATTTACTTGTATTTCAAGGGTTTTCACACGTTTCTAAATCATTTCCATGTACAAATCATTGTGTATTTTAAGAGTTTTACCAACATGAGACAGTTTTCTTAGAAATATATACATGAATCTTCAGGATTTAAACTGCTTCTTTCAAAAAAGTCCAGCCAATTCAGCCAAAATAGTAAATATGAACAGTATTCTCTTTATTTAAAGGCTTCATACACAAATTCTGAGCTCTATAAATGGCAATTCTTCATGTTTGAAAGAACGTTCTTCAGAAAAACGCCAAGTAAGTTAGCCAGAATTGTAACAGTATCATTAATCTTGTCATTAAAAAGCTTTATACCTCTAATCTTGGAGTTTGAACAAGGCCTTAACGAAAGTATGGCTGTATTTACTTGTATTTCAAGGGTTTTCACACGTTTCTAATCATTTCCATGTACAATCATTGTGTATTTTAAGAGTTTTACAAACATGAGACAGTTTTCTTAGAAATATATACATGACAATTCAGGATTTAAACTGCTACTTTAAAAAAACTACAGCCAGTTCAGCCAAAATAGTAAATATGAACAGTATTCTCTTCATTTAAAGGCTTCATACACAAATTCTGAGCTCTATAAATGGCAATTCTTCATGTTTAAAAGAACTTTCTTCAGAAAAACGCCAAGTAAGTTAGCCAGAATTGTAACATTATCGGTAATCTTGTCATTTCACAGCTTTCTATCTGTAATCTCGGTGTTTGAACAAGGCCTTAATGAAAGTATGGCTGTATTTACTCGTATTTCAAGGGTTTTCACACGTTTCTAATCATTTCCATGTACAATCATTGTGTATTTTAAGAGTTTTACCAACATGAGACAGTTTTCTTAGAAATATATACATGACAATTCAGTATTTCAACTGCTTCTTTCAAAAAACTCCAGCCAATTCAGACAAAATAGTAAATAGGAACAGTATTCTCTTTATATAAAGGCTGCATACACAAATTCTGTGCTCTAGAAATGGCAATTCTTCATGTTGGAAAGAACTTTTTTCAGAAAAACGCCAAGTAAGTTAGCCAGAATTGTAACATTATCAGTAATCTTGTCATTAAGCAGCTTTATACCTGAAATCTTGGAGTTTGAACAAGGCCTTAACGAAAGTATGGCTGTATTTACTTGTATTTCAAGGGTTTTCACACGTTTCTAATCTTTTCCATGTAGAATCATTGTGTATTTTAAGAGTTTTACCAACATGAGACAGTTTTCTTAGAAATATATACATGACAATTCAGGATTTAAATTGCTTCTTTCAAAAACCTACGGCCAATTCTGCCAAAATAGTAAATATGAACAGTGTTCTCTTTATTTAAAGGTTCATACACAAATAGCGAGCTCTATAAATGGCAATTCTTCATGTTTGAAAGAACTTTCTTCAGCAAAACGCCAAGTAAGTTAGCCAGAATTGTAACATTATCAGTAATCTTGACTTTTCACAGCTTTATCCCTCTAATCTCGGTGTTTGAACAAGGCCTTAACGAAAGTATGGCTGTATTTACTTGTATTTCAAGGGTTTTCACACGTTTCTAATCATTTCCATGTACAATCATTGTGTATTTTAAGAGTCTTACCAACATGAGACAGTTTTCTTAGAAATATATACATGACAATTCAGGATTTAAACTGCTTCTTTCAAAAACCTACCGCCAATTCAGCCAAAATAGTAAATATGAACAGTATTCTCTTTATTTAAAGGCTTCATACACAAATTCTGAGCTCTATACGTGCCAATTCTTCATGTTTAAAAGAACTTTCTACAGAAAAACATCTAGTTAGTTAGCCAGAATTGTAACATTATCAGTAATATTGTCATTTCACAGCTTTATATCTCTAATCTCGGTGTTTGAACAAGGCCTTAACAAAAGTATGGCTGTATTTACTTGTATTTCAAGGGTTTTCACACTTTTCTAATCATTACCATGTACAATCATTGTTTATTTTAAAAGTTTTACCAACATGAGAAAGTTTTCTTAGGAATATATACATGACAATTCAGGATTTAAACTGCTTCTTTCAAAAAACTCCAGCCAATTCAGCCAAAATAGTAAATATGAACAGTATTCTCTTTATTTAAAGGTTCATACACAAATTCTGAGCTCTATAAATGGCAATTCTTCATGTTTAAAAGAACTTTATTCAGGAAAACATCTAGTTAGTTAGCCAAAATTGTAGCATTATCAATAATCTTGTCATTAAACAGCTTTATACCTCTAATCTCGGTGTTTGAACAAGGCCTTAACGAAAGTATGGCTGTATTTACTTGTATTTCAAGGGTTTTCACACGTTTCTAATCATTTCCATGTACAATCCTTGTGTATTTTAAGAGTCTTACCAACATGAGACAAGTTTTCTTAGAATATATACATGGACAATTCAGGATTTAAACTGCTTCTTTCAAAAAACTCCGGCCAATTCTGCCAAAATAATAAATATGAACAGTATTCTCTTCATTTAAAGGCTTCATACACAAATTCTGAGCTCTATAAATGGCAATTCTTCATGTTTGAAAGAACTTTCTTCAAAAAACTCAAAGTAAGTTAGCCAGAATTGTAACATTATCAGTAATCTTGTCATTTCACAGCTTTATACCTCTAGTCTCGGTGTTTGAACAAGGCCTTAACAAAAGTATGGCTGTATTTACTTGTATTTCAAGGGTTTTCACACGTTTCTAATCATTTCCATGTACAATCATTGTGTATTTTAAGAGTTTTACCAACATGAGACAGTTTTCTTAGAAATATATACATGAATCTTCAGGATTTAAACTGCTTCTTTCAAAAAAGTCCAGCCAATTCAGCCAAAATAGTAAATATGAACAGGATTCTCTTCATTTAAAGGCTTCAAACACAAATTCTGAGCTCTATAAATGGCAATTCTTCATGTTTGAAAGAACTTTCTTCAGAAAAACGCCAAGTAAGTTAGCCAGAATTGTAACAGTATCATTAATCTTGTCATTAAACAGCTTTATACCCCTAATCTTGGAGTTTGAACAAGGCCTTAACAAAAGTATGGCTGTATTTACTTGTATTTCAAGGGTTTTCACACGTTTCTAATCATTTCCATGTACAATCATTGTGTATTTTAAGAGTTTTACAAACATGAGACAGTTTTCTTAGAAATATATACATGACAATTCAGGATTTAAACTGCTTCTTTAAAAAAACTACAGCCAATTCAGCCAAAATAGTAAATATGAACAGTATTCTCTTCATTTAAAGGCTTCATACACAAATTCTGAGCTCTATAAATGGCAATTCTTCATGTTTGAAAGAACGTTCTTCAGAAAAACGCCAAGTAAGTTAGCCAGAATTGTAACATTATCGGTAATCTTGTCATTTCACAGCTTTATATCTCTAATCTCGGTGTTTGAACAAGGCCTTAACAAAAGTATGGCTGTATTTACTTGTATTTCAAGGGTTTTCACACGTTTCTAATCATTTCCATGTACAATCATTGTGTATTTTAAGAGTTTTACCAACATGAGAAAGTTTTCTTAGAAATATATACATGAATCCTCAGGATTTAAACTGCTTCATTCAAAAAAATCAAGCCAATTCAGCCAAAATAGTAAATATGAACAGTATTCTCTTTATTTAAAGGCTTCATACACAAATTCTGAGCTCTATAAATGGAAATTCTTCATGTTTGAAAGAACTTTCTTCAGAAAAACATCTAGTCAGTTAGCCAGAATTTTAACATTATCAGTAATCTTGTCATTAAACAGCTTTCTACTTCTAATCTTGGAGTTTGAACAAGGCCTTAACGAAAGTATGGCTGTATTTACTTGTATTTCAAGGGTTTTCACACGTTTCTAATCATTTCCATGTACAATCATTGTGTATTTTAAGAGTTTTACCAACATGAGACAGTTTTCTTAGAAATATATACATGACAACTCAGGATTTAAACTGCTTCTTTAAAAAAACTACAGCCAGTTCAGCCAAAATAGTAAATATGAACAGTATTCTCTTTATTTAAAGGTTCATACACAAATTCTGAGCTCTATAAATGGAAATTCTTCATGTGTGAAAGAACTTTCTTCAGAAAAACGCCAAGTAAGTTAGCCAGAATTGTAACATTATCAGTAATCTTGTCATTTCACAGCTTTATATCTCTAATCTCGGTGTTTGAACAAGGCCTTAACCAAAGTATGGCTGTATTTACTAGTATTTCAAGGGTTTTCACACGTTTCTAATCATTTCCATGTACAATCATTGTGTATTTTAAGAGTTTTACCAACATGAGACAGTTTTCTTAGAAATATATACATGACAATTCAGTATTTAAACTGCTTCTTTCAAAAAACTCCAGCCAATTCAGACAAAATAGTAAATAGGAACAGTATTCTCTTTATATAAAGGCTGCATACACAAATTCTGTGCTCTATAAATGGCAATTCTTCATGTTGGAAAGAACTTTTTTCAGAAAAACGCCAAGTAAGTTAGCCAGAATTGTAACATTATCAGTAATCTTGTCATTAAGCAGCTTTATACCTGAAATCTTGGAGTTTGAACAAGGCCTTAACGAAAGTATGGCTGTATTTACTTGTATTTCAAGGGTTTTCACACGTTTCTAATCTTTTCCATGTAGAATCATTGTGTATTTTAAGAGTTTTACCAACATGAGACAGTTTTCTTAGAAATATATACATGACAATTCAGGATTTAAATTGCTTCTTTCAAAAACCTACGGCCAATTCTGCCAAAATAGTAAATATGAACAGTGTTCTCTTTATTTAAAGGTTCATACACAAATAGCGAGCTCTATAAATGGCAATTCTTCATGTTTGAAAGAACTTTCTTCAGCAAAACGCCAAGTAAATTAGCCAGAATTGTAACATTATCAGTAATCTTGACTTTTCACAGCTTTATACCTCTAATCTCGGTGTTTGAACAAGGCCTTAAGGAAAGTATGGCTGTATTTACTTGTATTTCAAGGGTTTTCACACGTTTCTAATCATTTCCATGTACAATCATTGTGTATTTTAAGAGTTTTACCAACATGAGACAGTTTTCTTAGAAATATATACATGAATCTTCAGGATTTAAACTGCTTCTTTCAAAAAAGTCCAGCCAATTCAGCCAAAATAGTAAATATGAACAGTATTCTCTTCATTTAAAGGCTTCATACACAAATTCTGAGCTCTATAAATGGCAATTCTTTCGTGTTTGAAAGAACTTTCTTCAGAAAAACGCCAAGTAAGTTAGCCAGAATTGTAACATTATCATTAATCTTG
>NW_005878392.1:900-2566 GCF_000147115.1 Myotis lucifugus | reverse complement strand
GTTTCTAATCATTTCCATGTACAATCATTGTGTATTTTAAGAGTTTTACCAACATGAGACAGTTTTCTTAGAAAATATATACATGAATCCTCAGGATTTAAACTGCTTCATTCAAAAAAGTCAAGCCAATTCAGCCAAAATAGTAAATATGAACAGTATTCTCTTTATTTAAAGGCTTCATACACAAATTCTGAGCTCTATAAATGGAAATTCTTCATGTTTGAAAGAACTTTCTTCAGAAAAACATCTAGTCAGTTAGCCAGAATTTTAACATTATCAGTAATCTTGTCATTAAACAGCTTTCTACCTCTAATCTTGGAGTTTGAACAAGGCCTTAACGAAAGTATGGCTGTATTTACTTGTATTCCAGGGGTTTTCACACGTTTCTAATCATTTCCATGTACAATCATTGTGTATTTTAAGAGTTTTACCAACATGAGACAGTTTTCTTAGAAATATATACATGACAACTCAGGATTTAAACTGCTTCTTTAAAAAAACTACAGCCAATTCAGCCAAAATAGTAAATATGAACAGTATTCTCTTTATTTAAAGGTTCATACACAAATTCTGAGCTCTATAAATGGAAATTCTTCATGTGTGAAAGAACTTTCTTCAGAAAAACGCCAAGTAAGTTAGCCAGAATTGTAACATTATCAGTAATCTTGTCATTTCACAGCTTTATACCTCTAATCTCGGTGTTTGAACAAGGCCTTAACGAAAGTATGGCTGTATTTACTAGTATTTCAAGGGTTTTCCCACGTTTCTAATCATTTCCATGTACAATCATTGTGTATTTTAAGAGTTTTACCAACATGAGACAGTTTTCTTTGAAATATATACATGACAATTCAGGATTTAAACTGCTTCTTTCAAAAAATTCCGGCCAATTCAGCCAAAATAGTAAATATGAACAGTATTCTCTTCATTTAAAGGCTTCATACACAAATTCTGAGCTCTATAAATGGCAATTCTTCATGTTTGAAAGAACTTTCTTCAGAAAAACATCTAGTCAGTTAGCCAGAATTTTAACGTTATCAGTAATCTTGTCATTTCACAGCTTTATATCTCTAATCTCGGTGTTTGAACAAGGCCTTAACCAAAGTATGGCTGTATTTACTTGTATTTCAAGGGTTTTCACAGGTTTATAATCATTTCCATGTACAATCATTGTGTATTTTAAGAGTTTTACCAACATGAGACAGTTTTCTTAGAAATATATACATGACAATTCAGGATTTAAACTGCTTCTTTCAAAAAACTCCAGACAATTCTGCCAAAATAATAAATATGAACAGTATTCTCTTCATTTAAAGGCTTCATACACAAATTCTGAGCTCTATAAATGGCAATTCTTCATGTTTGAAAGACCTTTCTTCAAAAAACTCAAAGTAAGTTAGCCAGAATTGTAACATTATCAGTAATCTTGTCATTTCACAGCTTTATACCTCTAATCTCGGTGTTTGAACAAGGCCTTAACAAAAGTATGGCTGTATTTACTTGTATTTCAAGGGTTTTCACACGTTTCTAATCATTTCCATGTACAATCATTGTGTATTTTAAGAGTTTTACCAACATGAGACAGTTTTCTTAGAAATATATACATGAATCCTCAGGATTTAAACTGCTTCTTTCAAAAAAGTCCAGCCAATTCAGCCAAAATAGT
>NW_005878392.1:0-686 GCF_000147115.1 Myotis lucifugus | reverse complement strand
CTTGTATTTCAAGGGTTTTCACACGTTTCTTAATCATTTCCATGTACAATCATTGTGTATTTTAAGAGTTTTTCCAACATGAGACAGTTTTCTTAGAAATATATACATGAATCTTCAGGATTTAAACTGCTTCTTTCAAAAAAGTCCAGGCAATTCAGCCAAAATAGTAAATATGAACAGTATTCTCTTGATTTAAAGGCTTCATACACAAATTCAGAGCTCTATAAATGGCAATTCTTCATGTTTGAAAGAACGTTCTTCAGAAAAACGCCAAGTAAGTTAGCCAGAATTGTAACAGTATCAGTAATCTTGTCATTAAACAGCTTTATACCTCTAATCTTGGAGTTTGAACAAGGCCTTAACGAAAGTATGGCTGTATTTACTTGTATTTCAAGGGTTTTCACACGTTTCTAATCATTTCCATGTACAATCATTGTGTATTTTAAGAGTTTTACCAACATGAGACAGTTTTCTTAGAAATATATACATGACAACTCAGGATTTAAACTGCTTCTTTAAAAAAACTACAGCCAGTTCAGCCAAAATAGTAAATATGAACAGTATTCTCTTTATTTAAAGGTTCATACACAAATTCAGAGCTCTATAAATGGAAATTCTTCATGTGTGAAAGAACTTTCTTCAGAAAAACGCCAAGTAAGTTAGCCAGAATTGTAACATTATCGGTA
>NW_005878391.1:0-7754 GCF_000147115.1 Myotis lucifugus | reverse complement strand
AGACAGAGAACCACCACGATGGCCAGAGACCTCTAGTCTTGAATAACTTGCGGAATGTATATTTTTGTTCTATGCGCAACTGTTTTCCTATGTATAGTAAATAATATTTCTGGTTTATATGTTTTAAAAATTTATTTCTTATTCCTCATTCCATTCTAAGTACTATCACCCCCAAAGGAATTTTAAAATTTACATGAAGATATAAGATTGGAAATGTTATTCTTCCATATGAGAATATACATTCCAATGGCTTTGCATATAGTTCTCAAATGATGCTCCACTATATAGTTTCATTATATAAAACTAAGTGTAATTCCAGAATCATTATAATCCACTATTCAAATTATTTTTAACTTTCTTATTCACCAGAAGGTTAGAGAAAAAAGTGAGTCATGAATACACACAATAAGTTGCATTCTAAAAGCAAAATATAGCCTTGAAAAAAAGAGTCTACCAATAAATAGGAAAATAATCTTTTTGAAGAAAAGATATCTAGAGATAGATTGCATATAGTATAGCATTCTATTTGATAAATAACACACCCATTACACTACTTAATTCTTACCTCAATCCTGAGAATGTCATCATTATTTCTTCTTTATAAATGAGCTAATGGAGTCAATAGTATTAAATGACTTGTTTAACTGGGACATGGAAGAGCAAGACTCAAATTCAGATGATTTGACTTTAGGTTCAGTGCCCTGCAGACTACATTACAGGTGTCTCATACCGTACACAGTTACACAAAACATAGACGAGAGATATCATATGAACTAGTCAGTAAATTATTTGGTTCAAAATTAAAATACTGAAAATAAATCTTTAACACCATAATGTTCACTTATATGCTAATGTTAAATCTATATTTGCCTTTAAAAAAATCAAAACATAGCAATATTACCTAGCCATACATGTATTTCAGTCCACCAGTTCTAATAGGGAAGAGAATTACATGTCATTTATGTATCAGTTTTTCTAATAGTTTCTAAAAAAAAAATCACTAAAATTTTAAGGTTTGTTAGTTTCCTGAAGTAGAGGCTTGGCTACTTACGTGAATACATAAAAGGTCATTACATGAAGTAGTCATATAGTGTCAAGGCCACGGATTAGTTCAATCAGAAACACAGCTGTGCCTTCCGCAGTCTTGCCCTTTTCTGTGCTAGAAATGATGTAGGTGATGAAGATGAGAATGCAAACTACTAGCAAAGGGAAGAGCAGAGGAAGTAAGGCCCTCTGGGAGGTGGTGGAAAAAATACACAGAAAGGCCCTGAGATGGATATGCAAAAAAGAAATAGAAAAAGAACTCTCATTGATTGCTATTCAGCCACAAGTGAGTGTTTTCCAGACGACCCAGAATGACTGGTTGGGAAAGGCAAGAATTGCTCAGGGTAGATTACAGAACCATGCTGCAGACTGGGCTGACTTCTTTCTCTTGATATACATTTGTTCTCGATAATATGGGTATTGTCTCTACCTCAATCTTCACAATGATGTCAATTACCTTGCCACTTTGGACTATTCCTCTTTATGGTAAATAAGTCGATGCTAAGTATTTGTGGGTATATTTTGTCTTATCAAAACCAAGTCTCAGAATCCTAAAATCTACATATCTTTGCTGTTACAAAATATCTTTGCATTTAAGTCATGAGAGATAAAATTGACATAGTCAACATTTTAATTCTGACTTCAAATTGCTAAAAGTATTTACTAGTCTTGGACAATTACCCCTGACTTGAATATGAAATTCAAAATATACAATCTTTTCTCACATCCCCAGATTAATGTCAATATGGTACAAATAAACTGTAAGCTTTTGTGAATTCCGTTTTTAAATGTATTTTTGCTGTTTACACAGCAGATGTTACTCTTTAGCAGTTTTTTAACCCAAACTTTCACAAAGGTTGACAAAGTCAAAAGATGTTTAAGGTATGAGAAGATAAAAACGAAGATTGAATGATTATTTCTGTAATGAGATTATAATTTTTGCCTTTATCTTATAACAGAAAATGTCAATGGAAGTAAGCAAAATAATTTCTTGATTAGGCTAAAAAACAGTGGTAAGATTTGACTGAGTAACGAAGGGGAAAATCTCTAACGATCAAAGTCATGAATCCTAAAAGCAGAAGAGCTAGACAATACCGGGAAAGAATTAATATTTGAACTCTAATATTAATGATGGCCCTTTATGTATAACAATGATGATGATAATAGCTAATGTTATAGTCTGCATATACTTTGCCTCATTCAATCTTCATGACACCCTATAAAGTAGCTACTTCTCATTTTACAGATAAGAAAAGTGGTGCATATTAATTCAGTAAATATATGTTGAGTGCCTACCACATGCCAGACACTATTCTAGTTACTGGGTAAATAACAGCGAACAAAAATGAACAAATATTGCTGCCCTTATGGAGTAATACTGAGTAATTTAAATTTTAAATATTATTATATTATCAGGTAGCATGTACATAACTGTTAGGAATACACTAGACTGGATTTTATAATTTAAAGTTTTATTTTACCTTTCATGTTCCCTCCAATAAAACCTGCCAGTTCCTACTTGCTAGCTCTGCCGCTGGACAAAGACCTTGGTTACGCATGAGGAAAAGATGGGCTGGCTGGGTCTAGCGGAAATGGTCAGCCAGGCCCAGCTTTTATTCCTCTTCAAACCAGAGAAACTGACAGAGAGCCTTCATCAGACCCTTGCAAACATTTCAAGTTCATATGTTTGTGTGTGTTTTTTAAATCCTCACCTGAGGGTATTTTTCCATTGATTTTTAGAGAGAGTAGATGGGAAGAGGAGACACATCGATTGGTTGACTCCCACACACTCCCCTGCTGACCAGGGGCAGGGATGGAGCCTGCAACTGAGGTAGGTGCCCTTGACCTGAATTGAACCCGAGAGCCTTCAGTCTGTGGGCCAACGCTCTATCCACTGAGCCAAACCTGCCAGGGCCATATATGCCTGTTCTTATCTTAGATTATCATTAACTAGATATCTCTTTAACAGATATGTGATTTTAGGCAAATCATTTACTCTCTCTGTCCCTTGATTTGTTTCTGAAGAGGTCAGATAACTTCTCTGCACTCTCAATAAAAAGGTCACTGGGACCCTTCCAGCATTAGTAGTTTGCAGCTTTTAACTTTCTGCTTTTTCACCAACAGCATTAAGACAGTCCCCACTTTCCATCCCTCCTCCCCTGGTGAGGGACAGGAATACGGGTCACCGTCTGGAAGTTTGGCCTCCTCACTCCGTGGGCATCCCCATACGGCCTGGTCAGATGCTGACTTACCCTTCCTGCGGAGATGTGAAGGCACAGTGGTTAGTGGTGTGAACTCTGAAATTAGACAGGCTGGAGCATATATCCCAGCCCCTCTACTTCCTCGCTGTGTGACTTTGGGCAATGACTTCAATTCCCTTTGTATCATGTAGCTTTCTCATCCACAAATGAGAGGTAATAATAGCAATGACCTTATAGTTGTGAAACTAGCTCATTTAATAGTGACTATGACGCTCAGAAATTCCAAATCATCAGCTGCACGTCCTCCCACCTCCAATTAAAGCTTGTACTCTGGAAGCATTGCTAATACCAGGCCAGTTTGAGGGTTAAAATAAACGGGTGGAATAAATCTGTCTTTCAGAGATGGTTTCATTTTCAAAAAATATCCTTAACTAATTGGCGAAATTTCTAGCAGTGTTAAAAGTGACACTTAAAAATATCTAAGGGATTGTAATCTGGAACTGGTAGACTTTCTCACGTTACAAACAAACCTCTCCTGAGAATCTGTCCTGGCTCAGTTCTCCTGGGCCCCAGCTTTGTCACAGCTTCTCTTTTTCCTCTAAAACCGAACACAGATTTGTCAAAAAGGCCCAGTGTTTTTTTTAAAACCAGGTGTTCCAGAGGCGAAGGTGGAGAGGCCGAGGCCAAGTTTCCGTCAGACATTTGTATGCCAGAGAGCTACCTGTGCACACATTTTCAATACATTCAAATGTCACCAATACTGTCCCTAGAAATTTAACACCAGCCTCTGCAACACTCCTCGGAGGCCGGGGGAGAACACCACACACGGATATTACACATTAACATAACAGAATCATGTCAGGCAAGAAAGGTTCATGGTTAAGTCAAGTTTGACAAAGCAGCCACCTCCAGCTCATTAATTCCACTTTTAGGGCATACGTTTATCACCTAGATTTCATTCTTCATGATCATAATGTGAACATTACAAAGATAATTAAAATGTAACATACATTTACAAAGTTCTTAATTTCCTCTAATGACGTATATCTAGACAGGTTCACTATATAGGATACTGTATGGTATATTTATATATATATATTTTTATATATATTTTTTATTGTTGACAGTATTACAGATCTCCCCCATTCCCCCCTCCCCTTTACCCCCTCCTACCCAGCCCCTGCCCCACCCCAGGCCTTCACCACACTATTGCCTGTGTCCATGGGCTATGCATACATGCGTATAAATTCTTTGGTTAATTTCTTTGTGTCTATGTAAATCCATTTGTGAGTAACTGCTCACAGCTTTAATTTCATTTAAGTGGCTAGATGGACTCAGGATAAATTTATGTCCCCAAACAATTTTGCTCTATTTAATCTAGCATTTTCATGTGGGTGGAGTGGAAGGCAAAGGGTCCGTCTGCCTCAGCTACTTGTGGTACTGACTGTAGAGCCACTTTGTAGGTGTAGTGTCAATTTAAATCCAAACTCGGTTTTGCCTCTTCCCTTACTCAACTGAGAAGTAGCTGTAACCCTTCTTTGTACAAGTCACCAAAGCAAAAACTTAAAGTTTAAATGCTTCAGAAGTAATTTCTAATGGATTAATTGTGTTAATTATTTCACTTAGCATAATTAAAATTAAAAGTACAGTTTCTAGTTGCATAAAAAATAACTTTTAAAACTTGTGTCGAAAATTCAATGCATTTTTCACAGTCCTAAGTTGCTCTCTTAACTTAGAGTTTGTCTGATCATTTAAATAGGTTTCTGCATGTTAGCCTTAATCTATCTATATATATAAAAGCCTAAGCGATCATTATGACCAGAATGACTGGAATGACCAGTTGCTATGATGTGCACTGACCACCAGGAGGTAGACACTGAACACAGGAGCTGCTTCCTGGTGGTCAGTGCCCTCCCATAGCCAACCTCCCACGGCCAGCCAACCTCCCACGGTTCCTCCCCCTATCCGGCAGGCCGTGTCTGGCAGCTGGTAGCCGGCAGGCCCCGGCCAGCCCGGCCCCAATAGGCTAAGATCGCCAGCTAGACCTAGGGACCCCACCCATGCACGAATTCGTGCACCGGGCCTCTAGTATATATACAAGAAATGATATAACTAACAGTTTAATAAATGTACTCTTTCAAAGTCCCTTTAACATATCTTTCCTAACATAATTCTTTTCTGGAAATAATAACAGCCAGACATTACATATTGAAATTTGTGGTATTAAAAATGTATGCCATTTTCTAATCCAAAAATTCATTTGTTTCCTGTAATAGAACTTGGTAATTATATTGAGTTGCTGTTACTATCAATGTTTCTTAGTTTCTAGACCTGGTAAATCATTTTGGACTTGGGGGATTGGGAAGAATGACAATATCCTGAAGATTTGAACATGTCTTCAGAAGGTACTGTATAATCTCTGTCCACAGGTACAACTTCACCTGAAGACAATCAGTCACACTTCTAAATACTTGGGAAAGGTGCCTCCCAACCGCCTGCGTGTCCAGGGTCATGAAGTCTTAAAGTGGAGACCCTATTCTTGACATCTCATCCCTTACTTGTTCCCAATAAACTGGAGAAAACTTATTGTGATGCAGATCTCTTATTTATAGCCACTTTGTAGGTATGATGGTTGAACTGTGTTCCCTCAAAATTCATGTTTTAGTCCCAACCCCTAGTAGTTGTATTTGGAGAGAAGGTGATTAAGTTAAAATGAGGCTGTTAGGATGGGATCCTAATCCACTGAGATTGGTGTCCTCATGAGAAGAAATCTGGACACAAAAAAAGATACCAGGGATGTGCAGTGCACAGAGAAAGGACCTTGTGAATGGGCAGCACGCGGTTGGCCATCTATGTGATAAGGAGAGAGTTCCAGCCCCCCAAACTGTGAGAGAATAAACGTCTGCTGTTAAAGCCACTGTCTGTAGCATTTTATTATGGCAGCCCCAGTAAAGTACTGTAATATCCCATGCTTTGAGATGAACTAAGTCTCCTGAGGTCTTTAGCTTTACATTGCTTTCAAAAGCTTTCATGGGTCACTTTGGTAAACATTTAAGTAAACTGCTTAGCATTATTTAGATTTATTCTACATTTTTAAAACATCTTATACAACTTCGCTGTCTCAAAAAAAACATGTCTCTTTCTATCCTAAAAGTTTAGCTTTAAAGTGATTATCCACAAATGAAGTGGCATTTTCTAATTCTGCTGTTTTAAAAACTGGTGTGTGGGGGGGGGGGGGGAGGAGACATATGTAATACTCTTTGTAATACTTTAAGCAATAAAACAAAATTAAAAAAAAAACCCCAAAAACTGGTGTTTCTACACCAATGGTGGGTATTATGCTTCCAGTTTAAAGAAAGGAGAATTAGCTCTAAAGATAGTCTCTTAAAAAACACACTTGTCAATACATTTTAATATACATACGACTTAGGTTTCTTAAGGGCAGAAATTTTATTTTTTGATGACATTATTAGAATTTCCAGGGCCTACCACCATAGGTCTTAGCTTGCTGCTTTGCTTCTAAGGACATTATTTTATCTGAATAAATTCTGATAAAGGAGCTGCTTATTACCAACTGGCATACTTTAATTCTTATTTCATTATTCTTTAAAAGAAACTATTTTAAAATGAAAACTGCTAATACCAGCTTCCGTGGTGAATGTGAATGAGTCATCTGACTACTATTACTGTGGATTGTGGCTTTTGGAATTGATTTTTCTTCATTAGCATTCTAAATGATTACTTGTAGATTACATTTTTTGATATTTAAAATGCTCTACAAAATGCAATTATGGCTTATCCAATTCAACAAAGTAAATGATGTTGTGAACACATCTTTCATACCTCCACTTATTAGAAAGCAAATCAAAATGTTTCTCACTTTTATCACCTGCAGTGTTCAGTATTAGAAGCCTAGATAATTTTTAAAGCACTGACTACATAAGAATTAACTGTCATTTTTTCAGCCACTTAATTAAATATAATAGAAATGTAAAATTTTATATTTCTAAAATGTCTTAATTCTTAAATGTCTGAAACCTGTTGAGTTCTTTCTACTCCTTAATTGTTCACTTGCTTTCATGACCATCTCCTTCTCCTAGATATCAAATTGAAATGAATTACAGTTTATTTTGAGAAAATTTTGGGAATTATGTGATAGTTCTGGAATAATACAGAAACCCTAAGTGTTATTACTAAATGAGTGTTGGGAGTACTGATCTACCTAACAATTTAAAATTCTAAGTACGGATTTATGATCCTAAACCTATGTCACATATTAAAAAGAGTAAGACAAAGTACATACATTTAATTATGTTCTTAAAATTATTTCAAAAATTGATTCTTATGCTAGGATTAAAATTTTATCTCAGAGTTTGATTTAATCTGATCAATTTACTCTAATCCAGTTAACTAAATGTAATCTGATTTGATTGATTTGCCTAATTTGATTGAATGTAGCAAGCATAGGGCCATAAAGGGGGGGGGGGGGGCAGGATGAATGGGTCGTCA
>NW_005878390.1:0-7754 GCF_000147115.1 Myotis lucifugus | reverse complement strand
AGTGGTAGAGCATCGACCTATGAACCAGGAGGTCATGGTTTGATTCCTGGGTTGCAGGCTTAATCCCTGGTAGGGGGCATGCAGGAGGCGGCTGATCAGTGATTCTCTCTCATCATTGATGTTTCTTTCTCTCCCTCTCCTTTCCTATCTGAAATCAATTAAAATATATTTTAAAAATAAAATAGCAGGAGGGAGGGTGAGAACACAAGGGCAACTTTCAGAAGTCCCCTTCTCAACCCAGACCTGACCATGCTATTCTTGCTCAGAATCCTGAGGGTTTCTCAGGTGATAAAGTCCAGACTCTCCTCAGTGTGACAGGGCTCTCCACAGATTTGTCCCCAACCTCTCTCTCTGTACCTGCCTTCTGCTCTCTTTTCCAATTGTCTGGCCAGGACAGCATGGTAGAATGGGAAGACCTTACTGGAGGCGTGAATGGCTAGAGGTGGTGCCAGGGGACCTGGGTTCGGGACCATGCTCCATCTCACTTGCTGAGTCATTTCCTTTCTGTCTCAGCAGGCATTGATCTGGGCAAGTTTCCTGAGTGAGGGGAGAAGAGTCTGGGGTCAGACTGGGAGGCTCTATTTGACTCTTGTCTCTTGGCAGAATCTTAGGAATCAGATCACCAAATGTCTTACTATTAAACGGCTTTTTGAACCACGATGTTTTTGAGCTTTTAAAACTATAGATATTAAAAAAAATTTTTTTTTCTTTTTATGTGGGATCCCAGTATATAAAATAGATCAAATTGAATCACTCTGTTTTAAGGCTGGAAAGTCTGATGCCTTAGTGCTGAAGAACTGCCAGTTACATCTGGGACCAGGGCATTGCTTTTCAATGTTTCTTCTCACTTGTTCCAGGGAGGGTTAGAGTCACCTGTTTGATGAGACCCCAGGCAGGGGCCTAGTATAGGGGGAAGAAGAGTGCATCTCTGTGGGTGATCCCTAGAGGTTGAGAGAGGGCCATGTTCAAACCCTAGCTCTGCTTGCTAGCCGTGTGAGCTTGGGTTTCTTCATTTTTCTGAATTCTATCCTTTTAAAAAACTGTAAAGTGTGTAAAGCATGTACAGTATGAAAACTTATGAGGTGAAAACTCATGTAACCAACCTAAGTCAAAAAATAGAAGGAAAACTCGACTTGTTCTTTTTTTTTTTTTTTTTAAATCATATCTCCTTTCCTAGCTTCACAGTAGGAACCTGAAATATGTTTTTAAAACATCAAGGTGATTGGCCGGCTGACTGGCCAGCATGGCTCAGTGGCTAGGCGTCAACCCTTGCACCAGGAGGTCTGGTTCAATTCCCAGTCGGGGCACATGCCCAGGTTGTGGGATGGATCTCTAGTGGGGGGGCGGGGGGGCATGCAGGAGGCATCCCATCTCATCCAAAGTTTCTCTCTCATCTATGTTTTTCTCTCTCCCTTCCTCTCTCTAAAATCAGTAAAAACATATTTTTAAAAATCAAGGTGATAAATATTTGATTAAGAAATATTTTTCATAATAACTTTTGTTAAGAGTGCCTACATACACTATCTTTTCATCCAGAAAAATCTAGCTTGTTAATCTAGTTAGCTATATTAACTTATATATTCATCTCCTCAGTTATACATACCTCAGTTTGCAGATTTTCACATATGATTAATTTGGCCTAGGGCACAATTTAGTGCTGATCCTGGTCCCTTTCCATGTTCTGTCTTGTAGTATTCTTTTTTTTTCTTCTTCATTTCTCTCAGACTTCTGTTTTTAAATTCATTTCAAGCAAGGCAAGTGTAAGTAAATGTGGAGGCCAGAAAATGGAAAGGAGGAATCTGAGTATTGATTTGGCTTGTGTGAATCCTGAATTCTTTAATCTGTGGGTCCAAATTGTTCCCTACTAAAATTTGCTGGATTTAGAAGTTGCCTTTGTTTGTTCTGTTTCTGTATGACCATTGTTCTTATCATCAATACAGGTGGAATAACTTTTATTACTTACTAGAGGCACGGTGCACGAAATTCATGCACTCGGGGGCAGGGGCGGGTCCCTCAGCCCGGCCTGTGCCCTCTTGCAGTCCAGGAGCCCTCGGGGGATGTCCAACTGACGGCTTAGGTCCGTTCTCCACAGGGAGCACGCCTAAGCTGTCAGTTGGATATCCTTAGTGCTGCTGCGGAGACAGGAGAGGCTCCCGCCGCTACACTCGCTAGCTGTGAATCCAGCTTCTGGCTGAGCGGCGCTCCCCCTGTGGGAGCACACTGACCACCAGGGGCAGCTCCTGAGTTGAGCATCTGCCCCTGGTGGTCAGTGCATGTCATAGTGACTGGTCATTCCGCCGTTGGGCTGAAACCGGCTCTCTGACATCCCCCGAGGGGGTCCCAGATTGCAAGAGAGCACAGGCCAGGCTGAGCGACCCCACAGGTGCACAATCAGGGCTGGGGAGGGACATGGGAGGTTGGCCAGCCAGGGAGGGACCGCAGGAGGGCTCCAGGGTATGCCTGGCTTGTCTTGCTCAGTCCCGATCGGCCGGACCCCAACAGCAAGCTAACCTACCAGTTGGAGCCTCTGCCCCCTTGTGGTCATTACACATCATAGCGACTGGCCGACCAGTCGACTGTCTGCCCCTGGTGGTCAGTGCATGTTGTAGCGAGCAGTTGAGCGGCCTTAGCACATCATTAGCATATTACGCTTTGATTGGTTGAATGGCCAACTGGACGACTGGACACTTAGCATAATTGGCTTTTATTATATAGGATAGTTGCCTGTTTTAGAACTGGCAATTTATAGAATAATGCAAATGAGTAATGAGGAATAATTAGAAATAATGGGCTGAAATCCTCATGCCATCTTAGAATGCCATCGGGGATTAGAATAGTAAGGCTTACTGTTGGACTTGAAAATAACCTGACCTATTTTTCCCAATTGACAGAAATGCCTGTTTCTTCAGCGCTGTCCTCTGCAAAGCACATTTAGCTGGACAGTGCCACCACTCTTGCATATTCAGAGAAATTTTTATGGTGAACATTCTTTGAAAAACTATTTTTCTACTGAGAAGTTAAAAAAAACTGAGTAGATCATAAGTGCTCAGAAATAACAGCTGAAATAATTTTATGTTTTCTTTACCATTTCAAAAATCAATATAAAATTGACCAGAATACCAGGAAATTCAAAGGTAAGACCTGGCTGTATTTGTGTGTGTGTGTGTGTGTGTGTGTGTGTGTGTGTGTGTGTGTGTGTGTTTAATCCTCACATTTTTATCATTGGTTTTTAGAGAGAGTGGAAAGGGGGGGGGGGGGAGACACATCAATTGGTTGCCTCCCGCACAGGACCCCGGGGGTTAAGCCTGCAACTGAGATATGTGCCCTTGACTGGAATTGAACCCGGGACCCTTCAGTCCACAGGCGGACGCTCTATCCACTGAGGCAAACTGGCTAGGGCCCGGCTGTGGTTTTGTATATTGGTTTGGTAAGAATCTTAGCTCGCAGTATTAATGGTACACAGCCCGTGAGACTGAGGTTTATTGGAGTGCCTTCAGTTTCAAATTGGCTTTGGTTTTGCATTTTCTTTGCTGTGGAATATTTTTACAGCTTATCAGAAATCCTGTTTCCTTGTTGTTTTTCTTAATATAAGTAACCCAGAGAAATTGTGCTGCATCAGTGAGAAAGATTTCTCAGCGTTTGGTTTTGTCTTTGTTTCTAGTTGCTTTGATCAGATAGCTTGATTAGAACTCCAGAGCTACCTGGTAGAAAGCTGGTGAGGATAAAGTTCAAGGAAGTGCTTTTGCTGAAAGCAGCCCCCTTCATTCATCAGGGGAATTTGATTTCATGCTGTGAATAACTTGGCTTAGAAATTGTGTTTCTTTGGGACCGGCTTGTAGAGTTCTGCACACCTCAGAGCATGAGAACTGTGTCAGGGTGAAGA
The DNA here is from genome assembly GCF_000147115.1 of Myotis lucifugus. Classification (NCBI taxonomy): domain Eukaryota; kingdom Metazoa; phylum Chordata; class Mammalia; order Chiroptera; family Vespertilionidae; genus Myotis; species Myotis lucifugus. The sequence continues at coordinate 3,871 of NW_005878390.1, read as the reverse complement.
GTGGGCTGCTTGCTTTGTTCCATGGGGCTGGCTAGGTGGTAAGATGGCTGCAGAGTTCTGTTTTTCTGTGCTGGAATTGAGAGGTGACTTTTCCAGGGCTTGGGGACGGGGGCAAATTAATCCCAAGGAGCAGGAAATGACATTTGCAAAAATGACAAATGGCATGTAAAGAGTCAGAGACTCTTTTCTAGTTGCTTTTTAAAAAAACTAACTGTAGCCCTAACTGGTTTGGCTCAGTGGATAGAGCATCGGCCTGAGGACTGAAGGGTCCCAGGTTCGATTCCGGTCAAGGGCATGTACCTTGGTTGCGGGCACATCCCCAGTAGGAGGTGTGCAGGAGGCAGCTGATCAATGTTTCTCTCTCATTGATGTTTCTAACTCTCTATCCCTCTCCCTTCCTCCTCTCTGTAAAAAAATCAATAAAATATTTTTTTTAAAAAACAACTAACTGTAAGCCATCCCTGGCTGGTGTTTGTCACTAGTTAGAGTGTCAGCCCGCCCACCAAAGGATGGCAGGTTCAATTTCCAGTCAAGGGCACATACTTGCATTGCAGGTTCATTCCCAGCCCAGTCAGGGCAGGTGTGGGAGGTAGTCAATCGTTTCTCTGTCTTTCTCTCCTCTCTCCCTCTCTTCCACTCTCTCTAAAAATCAATGGAAAAAGTATCTTCAGGTGAGGATTAACAAAAAAATATTTAAAAAAACTAACTATGTCAGATTATTTTCAAACTAAACATCTGAGTTATCAGTCCTAGAAAATTGTTTTTGAGCCCTTGTGTTTGCCTCATTGGGCTCTCTGGAGAGTGCTGTCCATTGAGTTGGCAGAAGGTATAGTGAGAGCTGAATGCACACATATACCCAGTGTCCAAGAATAGCCCATCTGTTGTGTGAGATTCCATGTTTCAATACCAGATGGTTAAACACTTAAATCAGTCTTTCCAAAGATCCAGATGACCCATTTCAGAGATTTCCTGTAACCCGAGCCCTAGGGATAGAGTGAGATTCTGGGGTTCTGAGGAAAGCTTCCCTCCTACACTAAACAGCAGTAGGTGTGCTCTGCTTCCTTTGTAAATCCATAGTTTTCTGCCCCATTCCCCGTGTTGTTACTTTAATTTGCATTGGACTGGAAGGTAAAAATGTAACTGCCATATTCAAATGGACTTTCTTTATTTTTAAATATATTTTTATTGATTTCAGAGAGGAAGGGAGAGGGGGAGAGAGAGAAACATCAATGATGAGAGAGAATCATTGATCCGCTGTCTCCTGCACTCCCTCTACTGGGAATCAAGCCCGCAACCTAGGCATATGCCCTTGACTGATTTGAATCTGGGACCCTTCAGTCCACAGGCCTTTCCTCTATCTACAGAACCAAACCAGCTAGGGCTAGAGCTTTCTTTTATGTAAAATGATCCACTTCTTAGACCAGTGATGGCGAACCTTTTGAGCTCGGCGTGTCAGCATTTTGAAAAACCCTAACTTAACCCTGGTGCCGTGTCACATATAGAAATTTTTTGATATTTGCAACCATAGTAAAACAAAGACTTATATTTTTTTTTTGCTAATTTTTTAAAAAATATATTTTATTGATTTTTTACAGAGAGGAAGGGAGAGAGAGAGTTAGAAACATCAATGAGAGAGAAACATCGATCAGCCGCCTCCTGCACATCTCCCACTGGGGATGTGCCCACAACCCAGGTACATGCCCTTGACCGGAATCGAACCCGGGACCCCTCAGTCCACAGGCTGACGCTCTATCCATTGAGCCAAACCGGTTTTCGGCAAGACTTATATTTTTGATATTTATTTTATGTATTTAAATGCCATTTAACAAAGAAAAATCAACCAAAAAAATGAATTCGCATGTCACCTCTGACACGCGTGTCATAGGTTTGCCATCAAGGTCTTAGACTATGTTGATTTGTTGGGTGAAGAGTTGAGATAGCAGTGTTAATACAGTAAATAACACTGGTGGGATAAAAGATTATTTTCATATTCAGTTCTCATAGGTAAAAAGTACAGTCTGTTCATAGTCTGAGCCCTGGCTGCCCTTCTCATCTTCTACCTCCCATGCATGAAAACTAGTTCAGTCAGTCTGTCCCAAACCATATTTGTTGCTTTCCCATTTTGGTCACCATTATCCATGCCCTTTCACATTTTTAGACTTGGGCCATCTCTCCAAGCCCTGCCAATCTTTTACGTACCAATTCTAATTTTACTTCAGCTCTGTCTGATACCTTCCCCAACCACTCAGAGCTGAATCTCTTCCTTTCTCTGGCCCCCAGGAAATGGTCTGTGCCATCTATTGTCTTGTGGTTTAGTTATTGTTAAGTAAAAGTATTACATCTCAAGTACACTATAAGATTCTCATCAGCAAGTACAGTGTCCCATTCATTCTTTGTTTCAACACATCATCTTAGCTCTATAAATCTGTTTTTGATTTGGTTGATGGACAGCTCAGTTCTCAATTCTAAAGATTAGAGACTAGAATAATCCAAAAACACTTAACTCCTTTGAAATATCATGAAGGAAGGAGAAGATTTAGCTGCTCTGTAATTGGGGTCATCAGTTCTCTTCTCTTCAGTAGTAGAGTTTGTTGAGTTTGATGTCCTTTCATAAGACACTTTTCATGTGGTGAAGAGATGAGCAGAATGAGGGCATTGCTTCACAGAAGTCACACAGAGGAAATGAAGACTACATAGGTTAGGTTCACGAAGATGATAATTTCTATTTACAGCTAAGTACCCTAAAATGTCATTTGTGCACATCACTCACTTAAAGGTTTTATAAATTCATCTTGATTTCACAGATGAATGAATTGGGTGAATAAGGACCTTGAACTCCACTTCCAAAAACCTTAAGAAAATTTATTTTAATGCTTATTGATATGAAAATGAAAATGTTGGGACTTTAGAGAATATTTTGTTTAAATTGAGTGGTTCAGTAGACCACAGAGTAGTGTTCTCTTACTCGAGCTTCTATATTCAATCCTTCCTGGCTCATTTGGAAAATAAATTAGTCTACAAAATTCTCCTTTAGGAGTCTCTTACAGGGAAAATGTTTCCTAGTTAGAGCCCTTTCTTTTCTCCTGTAGCTCTGAATCTTATCATGTATCAACTTACTGCAAACATTTTAACCAACTGCTGAGGGTAATTCATAGCTTTGAAAACCCATTCAGAAATTTAAGGTGTTGCCCTGGCCGATGGGCTCAGTGGTTAGAGCACCAGCCCATGCACTGAAGGGTCTTGGGTTCCAATCCCTATTAAGGGGACGTACTTGAGTTTCAGGTTCGTTTCCGAGCCCCAATGTTGGAATGGCCAATTGATGTGTTTTCTCTCGTATCGATGGCCCCCTCTCAAAAAATTAATGGAAAATGTATCCTTGTGTGAGGATTAATTTTTTAAAAAAATTATGGTAACAAGTATTTTCTTTTCTTTGCTAACAGCTCCCTATGAAATTATTTCATATTATATTATTATATAATATTATTATATAGCTATAATAATATTTTATTTATAATATTTGTATTTTGTTTACAAATACTTATGATTATTATTATATAATATTATAGTATTATTAGTTTGGTGGTATTCTATATATGTTGTTTGGAAATAAATGCATTTTCAGAATTTGTTGACCATACTCATAGGGAGAGATGGTAGTTTGGTTAAGGACCTGTGTGTGTATCATGGAGCATTCCAGATCACAGAGCCCAGAAACATTTCCTCTTGGGCTGGGTGGTGGACATGGGGTTACAGAGTAGAGGGTGAAACACTGATAGAGTTGTTGACAGTATATATGCACTTTAGCAGCCATAGTAATGCTGGATCACAGGCATTTCTGTGTCCTGTGAAATGTGTACTATCTTGGGAATGT
>NW_005878389.1:0-7754 GCF_000147115.1 Myotis lucifugus | reverse complement strand
GATATTGCTTACTTGTATGGCTCAGGCAACCTGCTCAAATTCTGTAAGTCTCTGTTTACTTACTAGCCAAGGGTATCATGTTTGTCTTATTTACCTTTCAAAGCTTCTGTGAAGATGAAATAGAGCAATATACATGAAATCTCAGTAACTGTCCTGTTAGCAAAAGCAGGCAGCCCTTGTAGGGTTGGGGCTAAGGGTGTAGGCCCACCAGGTTCCCTCTAGATTCACCCTGATGAACACAGGAGAATGTCCTTAAGTTTCCTTCTCTTCACGGTTTACCACAACCTACCGTTTGTTCGCTGTCTCCAAGCACACAGTCATTTTCAGGTACTGATCGTCCTTTCGCTCTTCCAAAGTGGCAGACACGAGAGAAAGTTCCCCGAAGAGAGAGACGAGCCAGGTCAGGCGAGAAATGCCGCTGAAAGCAGGGAAACCAAACCGCTCTTCTTCCAATGGGCCAGCTGTGGGAATTACAAACACGGTGGGAAGCAGGAAGTAAAGGACTGACAGCTGGAGAGCAGGGGCGGGACACACGTGGGTATGGTAGGGAGTAACCCTTGTGGCTGGTGATCAGGACAGCACAGCCTCGCCTTACCACATGGGGTGCAAGATGACGAATCACACTGATGAAAACTCAGGTGCTTGAATATAAACCCTTTCATAAAAGTGTCTCAATTTTTTCTTGTTTACTAGATTTGGTTTTGTTAGTATAATAAAACATTTTATTGGGAACAGCAGTCCATCTAATCCATGGGCTAATAAAAATGTTTCAGATTTCTAATATGTATGTGCACATACACTATACACAGACACATATATACCAATAATAAGTATCCTCATCAGTTAGTGAGTTGAAGAAGTAAGTAAGAAATCAACATATTCAGCTCAAGTATTATGTTTATATATGTACAATCTAACTATCTGTATACATGGCAAGAAGGTAAAAGTTTCATGATAACTGAGAAGAATACTATAATATCCAGAAACTATGTCAACATCAAGAAAATTAACATAGTGGTAAGTGTTTTCTTAATCTACTTTCCTGAGCAAAATTATATTCAAGAGTATCTGTGTGATAAATCTATTCAAGATACAGCTCCTCTTTTCCTCAGCCTAAATTTTAAACATAACCTAGATTTAAAAGACTTCATATCCATTACATTGCTCTATAAACCAAATCTTTCTTATAATTTTGATACCAAAGATAAATTATAAATGAAAGCAAACAGACTTCCCTTCGCTATGGTGGAGTAGGCCATTGCTATACTCGTCTCCTCCCATTGCTGCATCAAAATTACAACAAAATTATAGAAGACCCATTGTTGAGAACCACCTGAAGAGTAGCTGAACAGAACTCCTAGAACTAAGGTATAAAGAAGAAGCCACCGGAGACTTGTGGGAGAGGCAGAGAGCTGGTCTGAACAGGCCCCACATCCATGTTTGGAGTTAAGAAATGAGAGGGCTCTCTCAGCTGTGGAGAACCCCTGAGGAGCAAGCAGTCCCAGCCCCACACCAGGCTCCCCAGCCTAAGGCTTCAGAGCCAGGAAACAAACTCCCACAACTTCTAACTGTGGGGATGGCAGTGAGTGAGATGAAGGGCTGTTGGAGACCTATGCACAGACTCACTTACTTAAACGCAATTTGTTCTGATCTCCAACACTGGGGCAGCAGCATGAAAAGTGGCAGGGACATACAGGAAAGGGGGGCTGTTGGATTTGTATTTTTCTGACTGGTTTGTTTGATTATTATGTTCAGCATAATAATCACCAGGTCCACCCACACATTTTTGCCAATTGAGAAATGGGGGGAAAAAGCAATGCCAGGCCGCATCAGGGTTTTATTTCTTTCATGAAAGCTCTCAGGGAAGGTGGCCAGACAAGGAACCCAGGTAAGGGTGTGGAAAGACAAGGTGTCCATCCAAAGGCGACTACAAGAGGAGGCGGCTCCAGGAGGCTCATTTCCTGTTACTAATGGAGGTGCTCGAAGAACTACCAAGACAGAGTAAACAGCCAAATATATAGTGCTGTAGGTCCAAATTTTGGCCACAGTCAATGTCTCAGTAACTTGTGGGAGGAAAGGGGGGCTAGCATATTCTATTTGCTCCACAAAGAGACATTCTCCTCTCCAAGAACCTTTCCCTCCATCCTTTTTTAAAAGAGGTTTCACTTTCAACTTCCTGTGAAAAAATAATCTGCAGCTTAAGATTTCATGAGGCAAAACTCTGCTTAGTAGATGGGGACAGTGGCATAACAATGCTTACGATTTCTAATACACTTTTTACCTAAGCACACCAAGCAATTCAGTCTCATTTGAGAACAAAAAGGAAAATTAGATATTTTTATTGTTTGTAGGTGCATAATAAATTAAACTGGCCTCAGTCAGAGAGTCTTTAGTAGAAATAAATCCAAGCTCACCCTCTAGACTTGAGCTAGGAAATAACCATCTGGCATCCTGGCCCCACCAGTTACACGTGACCTGTGATCCACCTAAAACTGACCTGTGAAGAGAAGAGATCCTTTCAGCAGGTCTTTCCCCACCACTTCTTTTTTCAGGAACGCAAACTCCTCCATCAAGAGCTCAATATGTTCCTCATGCAAGACTTTCCCTGTGACGACAAAAATGGAACAGAAAGGCAATCATCATCAATTGCATAGAGCTGTGCATCCCAGAGCATGAATCTGTGTTTCCCCAGCACAGAAGGACATACAGACCTCAAAACCAATTTGGGGACCACTACACGTTTAAACACCCCATCTGTAGGTAGTGCCAATTCTAAAATTACAACAGGAATAACAATCTAAGAAAGCAAGATTATATCCACCTGCCTCAAAGGCAAGATGGGATCAGGAAAATATCAGAATGGTGTAGCATAATATTCTAAGATACAAAAAGAAGAAAAGGGGTTGTTGAGATTAAAGGAAAGAAGCTAGAACTAGACTTTATTTCAAAGAATTGAAAAAAAAAAGATGACTTTTTAAATTATTTGGGTTAGAGGGAAAATAAAACCTTAATATTTATATGTTTTTTTAATTCTAAAAGAAAACCATTTAAAAATTTTTGCTCTAACGGCTTTTTCATATCTGAGCCAGGAATTTCATAACAACCCAAACTATTTTGTAATTAAGTGCAAAGTGTGGTTATGATCTACATTTTCATTGAAACAAAGAGAGAAATCTGGGCCATCGGAAGATACTCACCAACCTTTTCTTAACCCAGACCCACAGAAAACACTGCAGAACTTACTGGGCTTGTTCTGCACCTCACTGAGTGGGCGGGAATGTCTTCGGAGTCTCCAGAGAGTGAGGTGTGTGGGAGAGTGAGATTCCTCCCACCCACTCCTAACCCATAAATAATGTCAGAGCTTCTTACAGTGAACAGCCCTTCTCTCCTGTGGTGATTCTAACATGTGCATCCGCATGAGGGGAGGCTGGGCAAGTTTAACTATGTTTCAGAGCATGTTGTATTCTCTCCAGCACTATTTCTATATTTCCATTTCTGCATTTCCATGTCCATGGTCATTAAGAAAATTTTATCTTTCAACTGCATCTTTGGATGTTTTTCTATCATTCACTCAATGCTCTATTGTGATAATTGTGGCAACCACAGTATACACATATACACACAAATGTGTACGCGAGTGCTCATGCACGCACACACACACACACACACATCCATATACATATTTTCTTTAGGTCAGTTCACTAAAAGGACTTTGAAGCAAAGATAACTGAAAAGAAAAAGAAAATATAAATATTGGCATCAAAATATCAATTACTTCACTGTTGGGAATGTAAATTAATGCAGCCTGTGAAAAACAGTATGGAGGTTCCTCAGACAAGTAAAGATAGAACTACCACATGATCCAGCTTCTGGCTATTTATCTGAAGGCAACAAAAACACAAACGTCAAAAGATATGTGCACCCCTATGTTCAATGCAGCATCATTTACAACAGCCAAGACATGGGAAGGATCTAAGTGTCCATTGACGGATGAATGGAAAAAGAAAATGTGATACGCACATACTCAATGGAATATTATTTCGCCATAAAAAGAAAATCTTGCCATTTGAGACAATATTGACCTTGAGGGCATTATACTATGTAAAATTAGTCAGACAGAGAAAGACAAATATCATATGATTTCACTTATATATGGAATCTAAAATAAAGGGAACAAAAACACTCATCGATACAGAGAAGAGATTGGTGGTTGCCAGAGATAGAAAGTGAGAAGTAGGTGAAGAAGGTAAAAAAGGTGGTCAAAAAGTACAAACTTCCAGTTACAAAATAAATAAGTTTGGGAATGTAATGTACAGCATGGTGACTATAATTAGTACTTACCTGTGTATTTGAAAGTTGCTAAGAGTAAATCTTAAAAGTTCTGGTACAAAAAAATTTTTGATGCGTAGTAATAAATCTTAGCTAGACTTGTGGTGATGGAGGTAAAGGGGGGAAGGAAGATATCTATAATACTACCTATATATATAAAAGCCTAAGTGACCAAATGACCAGTCGACTGGTCACTAAGACGCGCACTGATCACCAGGGGGCAGATGCTCAATGCAGGAGCTGCTTCCTGGTGGTCAGTGTGCTTCCACAGCGGCACACCACTCAGCTGACCGACAGGAACCAGATGCCAGACTCATGTCTGGCAAGCACAGCTGCAGAGGCACGAGCCTCTCCCACCTCTATGGCAGCACTACTGAGCAGTGGCGGAGGCAGGTGCAGCAGGTCTGGGATGAATGGGAGCAGCATGGTGCCCAGCCTGGGCTCGGGCTCTTCACCAGCTGCCTGCGCTTTGGGCACTACTACATCCTTTGGCCTGATCCCAGGCCTGGGGGGATTGGGCTGAAACCAGCAGTCCAACATCCCCCGAGGGGTCCTGGATTACAAGAGGGTACAGGCCAGGCTGAGGGACTTCACCGGTGCACGAATCTGTGCACCAGACCTCTAGTGAACAATAAAAAATTTATTTAAAAAAACAAAAGATAACTTCTTAGAATAAAATAAGAGGGCAATTGGCAATTAATGGACTTGAATTAATGGACTTAAATTTGACAGAAAAAGAAGAAAGAAAATACCCAGGACCCTAATTACCAGAAAGAACCACTACTAAAATATTGGTACATTTCCTTCCTGTCATACTGCTCTGGGTTCCATTTTCATGGTTGTAATTCTCTGGTAAAATACAAAAATTATATTGAATTTTAATATTAAAGTCTAAACATAAATTCATGTCTGTTGAAAATTGAGCAAATGTTGGAACAAAATACAACCCCCCCACCCGATTTCTACCAGTTAATCACAGTTACCATTTTCTTGTATATGTTTTTTTTCTTGCATATATGGGATTATGATGTTTAAGAAATATAGGAACAGTCCTGGCCAGTGTTGCCAAGTGGTTAGAGCATTGTCCTGCACACTAAAGGGTCATGGGTTTAATTCCTGGTCAAGGGCACGTACATGGGTTTCCGATTTGATCCCTGGTCCTGGTTAGGGTGCATGGGGGAGGCAACCAATCTATGTGTCTCTCTACATTGATGTTTCTCTCGAGCATCTCTTTCTCTCTCTCTCTCTCTCTCTCTCTCTCTCTCTCTCTCTCTCTCTCTCTCTCCTCCCTCTCTTCCTCCCTTTCACTCCCTGTACAAATCAATGGAAAAAAATAGACTCGGGTGAGGATACCAAAAAAAAAAAGAAATACAGGAACTTGCTTAGAGGTAATCTGAAGAGAGGTCTGGTAATTAGTCATCGATGTCACTGTGGGGACAAAGGACTAACAGGAAAGGAGCCCCAGGGAATTTTCTGGGCTAATAAAATGTGCTATATTTTGACTGGACTAATAATTACATTGGTTTATACTTTGTTAAAATTCATTTAACTCTGCACTAAAAATCTCAGCTTTTTATCATATGAAAATGACATCTCAATTTACAAAATGCCTAGATTTAAGTCATTCATTAAGTTATTTAGATGAATCTCAGAATTATTACTCCATTTCTTCAAGTCCTTTGTTTTGTTCTATTCAGAGTTGCTGCTGTAGAAGAAACAGACATATTTCTTAGCAATTCTTGCATCAAAGGGTTCTAGCTCTAAAACTAGTTTAACTATTGATGCAAGTGCTAGAGAATGTTTGTCCTGGTTATTATTTAAACTAGAGGCCTGGTACACAGGTTCATGCACCAGGGGGTCCCTAGGCCTGGCCTGTGCCCTCTCACAATCCAGACCTCTAGGGGGATGTTGGAGAGCCAGTTTCGGCCCAATCCCCACAGTCCAGGTGAGGGACCCCACTGGTGCATGAATCCGTGCCTCTAGAATGCATATAAAATCTTTGGTTAATCTCTTCCTGCCTTCCCCCCTCCCTCTGAGATTCATCAGTCCGTTCCATGTTTCCATGCCTGTGGTTTCCACTCCTGCATTGAGCATCTACCCCCTGGTGGTCATAGCTACTGGCTGGTCAGTCAGTCACTTAGGCTTTTATACATGTAGATGTGTCATACCTCACAAGCTATCCCTTATGACTGGTGAAGTGAGAGATGGGGCTTGAGAGACACTAATCCTAGAAGAATTCTGAGAAGCAGAAGAGCAGGCCATGAACTGTCCTGGGTCACCAACAGATACATTTTATGTGCATCCATAAAACAAGGTTTTCCATTCCATTTGTGATATATAAAGTGCAAAAAGTACATTTAACCAAGCACTAGTCAACTATATAAGAATCAATGCTGGGACTGTTTCCTATGGTATCTTATATAAATATGCCAGAACAATTCTCAGAATAATTTTTCGTATTTAAAGATGAGATCTCCATCTTTATAATTCTACTCCCTACCAACTGAAGCAGTGAACAATATAATTCTATCCTCTGCCAACTGAACTAACTATATATATAAAAGCCTGAGCAACCAAACGACCAAATGAGCGAACGACTGGTCTTCCGGTTGCTATGATGCACCACTGACCACCAGTGGGCAGATGCTCAATGCAGGAGCTGCCCCATGGTGGTCAGTGAACTCCCACAGCCAACCTCCCCCAGCTAGCCCACCTCCTGTGGTCCCTCCCCCATAATTGCAGGTGTCCCCTATTTCCCTGTCCATTGTTTTTTTTTCTTTCTTTTTCTAAAATATATTTTTATTGATTTCAGAGAGGAAGGGAGAGGGAAAAAGAGATAGAAACATCAATGAGGAGAGAGAATCATTGATTGGCTGCCTCTTGCATGCCCCCTACTTGGGATGGAGCCTGCAACCCAGGCACGTGCCCTTGACTGGAATTGAACCCAGGGCCCTTTAGTCCACAGGCCAATGACTCAATTGACTCGAATCAATTGATCCAAACTGGCTAGGGCCCATTGTTTCTTTATCCTTGTGTTTCTATCTGTTGTTTCAGTTTGGTGGTATTCTACAATTTTTCTGTTTCCTCTTTTTTTAAGTTATGTGTTTTAATTTTAGACTTTTGTGTGTGTGGTTATCATTAAGTTTATGCAAAAGAAAGTTTCATATATACAGTAGTCCTTTTTATTCTGAATGCATCTTTTCTCTAGAGATGTTTGAAAATTCAGACCTTTACCCTTCCTCTTTTATATTTTTCTTGTCAGGAATTTTCCTTATTTATGCTGTGAGTTAATTTCCAAATTGCAGTAGATCCTGTCTTTTCCTCTGTCTTATTTAGTATTTTTACCTTCTTTAACCTTAGTTATATTTAAATGTATAATATCCTGTTTTGAAAAAGGGCTACAATATCCTATTTCTGTCTGACTG
>NW_005878388.1:0-7755 GCF_000147115.1 Myotis lucifugus | reverse complement strand
ACAATTTTTGTCCAGTCTCTTCCCGCATCTCCCACACCCCTTTTCCCCTCAAGAATAGTCAGTCCATTCCCTTTCTATGTCCCTGATTCTATTATAATCACCAGTTCATTCTGTACATCAGATTATTTATTCACTTGATTCTTAGATTCATTTGTTGATAGATGTGTATTTGTTGTTCATAATTTGTATCTTTATCTTTTTCTTCTTCTTCCTCTTCTTAAAGGATACCTTTCAGCATTTCATATAATACTGGTTTGGTGGTGATGAACTCCTTTAGCTTTTCCTTATCTGTGAAGCTCTTTATCTGGCATTCACTTCTGAATGATAGCTTTGCTGGATAAAGTAATCTTGGTTGTAGGTTCTTGGTATTCATCACTTTGAATATTTCTTGCCACTCCCTTCTGGCCAGCAAAGTTTCTGTTGAGAAATCAGCTGACAGCCGTATGGGTATTCCCTTGTAGGTAACTGAGTTTCTTTCTCTTGCTGCTTTTAAGATTCTCTCTTTGTCTTTTGCTCTTGGCATTTTAATTATGATGTGTCTTGGTGTGGTCCTCTTTGGATTCCTTTTGTTTGGGGTTCTCTGCGCTTCCTGGATCTGTAAGTCTATTTCTTTCACCAGGTAGGGGAAGTTTTCTGTCATTATTTCTTCAAATAGGTTTTCAATATCTTGCTCTCTCTCATCTTCTGGTACCCCTATAATTCTGATGTTGGTACGCTTGAAGCTGTCCCAGAGGCTCCTTACACTATCTTCGTATTTTTGGGTTCCTTTTTCATTTTGCTTTTCCGGTTGGGTGTTTCCTGCTTCTTCGCATTTCAAATCTTTGACTTGATTCTTGCGCTCCTCTGGTCTGCTGTTGGGAGTCTGTATAATATTCTTTATTTCAGTCAGTGTATGCTTACTTTCTAGATGGTCCTTTATCACACCATCGAGGGTCTCATTAGATTTCCTGTACATCTCATCAAGTTTATCAACAGCCTCTAGAAGCCTCTTGAGAGACCTCAAAAGTGTGGTTCTGAACTCAATATCCTCCCTTGATAGCTTTGTCCTATTTCTTTGTCTCCGCATTTTTTTACGCTTTCTTGGTACACCCCCTAGTGGTCTTTGTGCGCAGTCTTGTTGTAGTTAAGCCTTGATTGTTATAGTTAATACTAGAGGGATTTGACCTCCAGGCTGACTGGCTGTGATAATCAGCTGTGTTTTCAGTGGAAGAACTTGTGTCCTCTAGGGAGGTGCTAATCTAGCCTTTCCTGAGGCTATCTGGCAAATGCCTCTGTGCAGGGCTTGGGCGGGGCGGGTCCCACGGGATCAACAGGGCGGAGGAGGGAGCAGTTATGGCTGCTCTCAGTCTGTCCCCAGGGGCTCTGCCTCTCTGTCCCAGCAACAGCTGCAAACCTCAGAGGGACCGTAGCCAGACAGTCCTGCTTCTCCCGTTTGAGTCTGGGTCCCTAGAGACTCGCCCGGATCTGGAGCTCAGAGTCTGAGGCTCCCTCCAGATTGAAACAGACAACCGCGCCCTCAGCCACCAGCCCACGCCGCGCGCACTCCGCACCTTAGTATTTTACTTCAGCACTTCGCCTCCTCTGATTCTCGGTTCCTCCTAGTTGTAGAACTTCCATTCAGCCAGCCTTCCTGTTGTTCTGGATGATGTCCGTTCTGTCTTTTAGTTGTATTTTTGAAGTGGTTGTTCGAGGCAGCAAACTCCGGTGTTAATCTATGCCACCATCTTGGTTTCTCCCGCCATTTTCCAATAGTAATTCCTTTAATGCTCACAATAATCTTATGAAGTGGGTACCGATATTATTATTATAAGGCCACTGAGGCACAGGCAGGTGAAGTACCTCACACAGGTTCATTCAGCCTCTAAGAGGGGGAGCTGGCTGCAAACCCAGGCAGTGTGCTCCAGCGTCCACTGCCCACCACTGGATGACCAGCCATGTACGACATCACCTTTATGGTCCTCATAACATGGCACATGCTACCCTCTGCAGCCTCTCAGCTGTGCGATCTCAGGCAAGTCACCTAGCCTCTCTGAACGCTGGCTTCCTTAGCAGGCAATGGGAATGGTGACAGTTACCATGCAGGGCTTTTGTGAGGCTGCGCGGGATTGTGAAAGCTCTTTATTTAGGGCCTGGGACATCACAGGTGCTCAGAGGATGCTAACTGCGGCCTCTCCCTGAGCCGCTTCTGGAGAACCTTGACCTCGCAATCAAAGTGACAAGTCCCCACTGTCTCCTAAAGGGTGTTTTATTTTAAACCTCTAAGAGTATGTTGTAAAATTGTGTGTTTTCTACCAAGGAGTGCTCTGGTCCTCATTGCTGGGTGGCTGGTCTGAATTCTGCCCTTGACAGGGGGTCTGGATCTCTCTGGAGGTGCTGTCCACGACCTTCATGGGGTCTGAGCTGGGAACTCTGACCCCTGGTTGTGGCCGGTGAAGTCACCAGCTCTGGTCACTAGCCTGGGGCCAAAAAAAGCATGGGGACTGGCCCTTTGGCCATCACACCAAGAGATAAGGAATGGAAAGCATTTCTGTACAGTACCTGGCTCGGTATGCACTCAGTCCAGGGTGCTTTCTGTCGCTATGGAAATGTATCAAGGGCTCACGTTGTGCCTGGCTCTGTGCTCAAGACTTTCCATACATTATCTCCTTTAACCTTCCAACGAATCTATAGAGCCGTTTCTATTATTCCCATTTTGTAGAGGAGGAAACTAAGGCTCAGAGATATTGAGATACTTGCCCATGATCACCATTAAGTGGTGGAGTCACCCCTTCGTTATAGCTGTTATGTCAGCAAGTCCTGTATGTTTCTACCTAAAACCCACTCCCTCAACCCAACTTCCTACCACAGCTACACTTGCCAACTAGTCTCCCTGCTTTTATTCCTGTACCTCCCCCCCATATTTTGGTCTGAAAAAATCAGCTCTATTGGGATATAATGATCACAAATAAAATTCACTAATGTTAAGCATATGATTCAATGAGTTTTGACACATGTAAACAGTCAAGTTCACCACCACCAGCACAATCAAGATATGGAACATTTCCATGTGTGTGTTTTAATAACAATTTTAAGTTGAATCATGTCATTCTTCTTCTCGACATGTCCTAAGGGTTCCCATCTCCCTTAAATAAAAGTCGAAGTTCACACAATGTCCTACAGTAAGTGCTGTGGCCAGGGAAAGGCTGCGTGTTTACCCAACCGTTCGTTTTCCTCCTGGGCACAAAGGAAGGCTGTGTTTCTTATTGTCCCTGCATCGAGGTGGGACCATGTGACTGGCTCTGGCCACTGGAGAGTGGACAGAAGTGATGTCCACCTCTTCTGGGCCTGGGGCCTAAAATTTCTAGAGGGATCCCACTATTTCTCTCCTCCTATTGCCAGATGGATGTGGGAGACCCCAAATAGCACTCTGAGATCTGGGGGATCCAGGAGACACTGGGAAGATGAGCTGGGCCCACATCAGGCTGGGTGTGAGAGAAACATACCTTCCCTCTTTATGCCTCTGAGACTTTGGAGGAGTTAGTAACACAACAGCGAGTGTTGACTCTGACCTATGCAGAGGTTCTGATTCTACCACCCCTCCAGTCTCATCTCCCAGTGTCCTCTCTTGAGTTGCCTCCACTAGTCGCGCTTGTCCCCAGACAAGCTCCTGCCTCAGGCCCTTTGCACTTGCTATATGTGGTCGTTTGAATAACGGCCCTTCAGAATATATCCCTGTCCTAATTCTTGGAATCTGTGAATGTCGCCTTATGTAGCAGAAGGGACTTTGCAGATGTGATTCAGTTAAGGATGTTGAAATGGACATTATCCTGGATTAGCTGGGCGGGCCCAATGTAATCACAAGTGTTTCTATGAGAGGAGGCGAAGGGAGATTTGACTACAAAAGAAAAGGCAACGTGGTGACGGAAGCAGAGATTGCAGCGATGTGGCAACGAACCAAGGAATGCCAGGGAATGCTGGCAGCTACCAGAAGCAAGAAGAGGAAAGGAGTGGGTTCTCCCCCGGAGCTGGCGGGAGGAGCGAGCCTGTTGACACCTTCGCCCCAGAAGACTCGTTTCAGACTTCTGCTCTCCAGAGCTGTAAAGGAACACATTTCTGTTGTTTTAAGCCACTAAGTTTGTGGCAACAGGAAATTAATTCACCGTTCTTTCTGTCTAAAATACTCCTACTCAGAGAACTGAGCGGCTGCCTCCCCTTATCTCCTTTATGACGTTGCTAAAATACTAGTCACCTCCTCAGTCAGTCTCTCCCCTCTTACCCGGCTCTGTCTCCATTGCAGTCATTAATGACATTATATGTTCTAAATGTATTTTGTTTACCATCTGCCTTCTCCACTAGAATAGAAGCTCCAAGAAGGCAGGGACTCTGTTTCCCACGGTACCCACAGCACTGGGAATAGAGCTATGCACGCTCTTGTATCACAAGGGCTAGAAACTTGGGAGTTGCATTGTCCCAGAACCTCTGCTAATGGGATTCCAAATGTGATTCTGCCAATGGTACACCTACAAGATTTGGAAAGTGGAAGAAAAGCGGAATTTATACTATCCCTCCGGCAGCAATGGGCTGATGCATGGGCTTTTATACATG
The DNA here is from genome assembly GCF_000147115.1 of Myotis lucifugus. Taxonomy (NCBI): domain Eukaryota; kingdom Metazoa; phylum Chordata; class Mammalia; order Chiroptera; family Vespertilionidae; genus Myotis; species Myotis lucifugus. The sequence goes on along the minus strand of NW_005878388.1, from coordinate 3,171 downwards.
TGAGCTATTTGCTGTGGCCTCTGGGTGTTTTCTTGCAAAGCATACGCCTTAGTCCCGGAGGTAGCTACAAGCATCTTGTGAATTTTCTTGTTTCATGCAGCTTCTTAAGAAATAATTCCTTTCATCATGAATGTGTGCCCTCCCAGCCCTTCCAAAGGTTTTATGAGTACCTTCCTTCTTGGAATTCCTACAATGGTTTCTGTTTTCCTGACTCAACTATTCGATGCAACTCCTGGCACACAGTGGGCACTCAATAAGCATTTATTGAGTGAATGAGCACACCTTGATATAAGCAAGTGGTTGGTTTAGAATGAATCCTATTGGATACCAGGGAGCCTCCTCAGATACCAGTGACCTCAGTCATGTCTATCTTGGGCGTCACTAAGGCCTCGGTGAGCGAGGTGTAGACTTCAGACCTATTCTATAGAGCATCCCGAGGGTGCCATGTCTGTATTTACGTGGAAATGAACATTTTAGAAAATGGTATGGAGTTTATTCCATCATGTGGGTTTCATCTCCTTGCAACTTACCCATTTTGAAAAATAAATGTGTGCGGTCCAAAGAACTGTATCAGACACGGCAGAGGAAAAAGGGGTTGAAAGTGGGGAGACCTTCTGAGATTTGCAGTCAAGGTTCTGGACCAGTCTGGCTGCTTCACGTGTGCAGATTCTTTAAATAAACAGCTACTTCTTCCTCAGGGCTTGACATGAGCTAGGCTCTGCTCAGTGCTCAGGGCTCCTCACGCCCCATCTCATAGAATCCTCACAATGATCCCATGAGGTAGGTATTACCTCCCCATTGTATAGAATAGGAAACAGGCTCAGAGGGGCCCAAGGTCACCAGCTAAGGCAGGATGAAGATTTGAACCTAGGTCCCCCCAGGTCCTGACTACCGGCTCTTTCTCTAGGATCTCCCCCCTCTTCCCTCATCTCCAGGCTTGGGCCCCAGCAGCCAGGTCTGTGTGTGTTTGGCAAGAGTGAAGAAAGGACCTTAGAGCCCCATGTTCCTGAAAGGAAGGCCCCTTCCCTTCCTCTCCCAATACTCACAGCCTCACCGCACCATCTGCCTTGGACCCTATCAGACTAATCTCATTATGCCCTTTAGCCTTTTTGATGTTAGTCTCCCCCAAAATCCCCAAACTCCCAGTTTACCCCTCACCCCTGCTCTTCATTTGGCTGTGTGCCCATTAATATGACTCCACCCTCTCCTTCCCTACTCGTGAGCACTGTCCACTGTGTGTTTGGTGGTTAGTCATCAGCAAAACATCCTTCCCCTTGTCTCTCAACGATCCCCCCACCTTCCTGCACTCAGGGAAACCAGGCTTCCCTCTGAGGACACTGCCTCCTGCCACCCCCCCTAGTGCTGGCTTCTTGTCCCCGCAGCCCTTGAACCGCTAGGCCTGGTAGGTCATTGCCACTTGTCATTGTTCCTTTTTGTGTGTCCCCCCAAAACTGCTGCGTCGAAGTCATGCCCTCAGATTATGCCCTTTGGGTACTCCTCCTTGTTGTGGTCATCTCTGGACCCCTAGTCACCCCCAACTCCCATCTGTGCAGATTTAAAAGCCCTGGCCCGTCGTTTCTCCAACCCTGCCCCATCTCAGATCTTGGTGATTGCCATACACAGAGATGAGCCTTCGTAGCCTCCCTTCTCGCTGCCCTGCCCTTCCTCCATCTCATCGCGGCCGTCCAGTGCCATGGCCAGACAACAGTGCTTACCTTTACCAATTGCTGTGTCCCCTCCAAGATCTCAAGCATCTGCTTTCCAAACACTCTCTTTTCTTTGCAGCTCCCTCTGTTTCTGCGTGGTGTTGGGTGGTTTCCAGGCGAGAGGAGGCAGAGGGCGGGGGGCCTGCTTCTCCCACAGGAAGCTCAAGGGGAATTCCAGGTGGAAAATTTTCAGGCTGTGTCCACAGATGTCCTCATCCCAGGTGTCAGGGTCCCACTCTACCTGTCACAGACTTTAAGGACACCCATGAGGCTATGCATTCGTCAACTTTGCAGCTCTCCCCCTTAATAATCAAACTGTGAAGTCAAATCCTGGGCCCAGCCATTCAGCCCAGTGGCAGTAGGAGATGAGTCTCCTTTAAAGATGTCATGCGACCCGCTGGCTTTCAAAGCTGTCAGTCAGCTTCCCTGGACCTGCCGTTTTATTTTTGCAAGGTTTGCGAGGCTATCAGAAGCAGCCAGCCCTCTCTCTGTAACTTCCTATGACAGATCAAGTCCTGAAGCCACTGGACATTCCCAATGCCTCGCCTTCCTCCCGTACCTCTCTCATTAACCATGGGACAAAGTTTAGTATTTGTGGAGCCCCGCGTACCAGAGGGTGTCACCCCTCTGCCGTCCACAGGCAGTGGGCCCCGCCCCCTCTCCTCTCCCCCAGGCTTATTTGCTCCCTGCCTTTCCTCAAACCCACCATGCCCTCCCTCCTCCTTGGTACCTGTTTTTCATCACCTGCAGAACATCCCTCACAAACCTGTCTGCCTGTCTCCTTAATTCCCTCCCATCCCTTGTCAGATGTCTCTTTAGCCATGTCTCTAGCCGCCTTACATAAAAGAGTACTTTATTCAGTCCCCACCCCAGCGCTCTTTCCCTTTCCCCCGCCAGTTGTCTTGACATCATCTACATTTAGCTGTTTCTTGTCTCTCTTCCCTGAACTAAAATGCAAGCTCTAGGAGGGCAGGGCTTTCCCTGTTACCCCTGGCACCTGCAACAGAGCTTGGCACATAGTAGTTGCTCCACAAATCTTTTGTTGAATGAATGAATGATGAAATGAGTGACTGCTACATGATCTTCATTCCCCAGCCACGACTGCTAGACCAGAAAGAACTGACATTTTTCTCTTCGGATAATTTGGAATTGGGCTTGAGAGCTGGTGCGGTTCTGCTAGGGGCAGAGATTCAGACCCGCGAACCCAGGGGCTGCGGGGTAAGAAGCCGGAGGAGCTGGTCTGCAGGGAGGAGATGCAAGAGCCTGCAGAGAATGGAGAGAGGCTGCTGTTGGCTCTGTCTCCCCCGCGGGGTCCCGCAGACACCCCAGGGCCTTACAATACATTTCTTTTTTCTGCTTAAGTTAACCGGAGTGCTTTGTTTCTATTTGCAATTAAAGTCTAAATATCAGCACGGCCATTTATTGATCATTGCTATATGTATTGGGAGCTGTGCTGAGCCTCATC
>NW_005878387.1:0-7755 GCF_000147115.1 Myotis lucifugus | reverse complement strand
TAGAGGAGGCTCTGGGTCCAAGCAGGTTTGGTATCTCCACTCTGGCCCTTGCCTGCAGGGAATTTTGGTGATTGAAGTTGATAAGATATTTCTAGTCAGACATTTTATCCTATATAATAAAGAGCTACTATGCAAATGGTCATCACACCCTCACACCCTCACACCATAATGGCTCAGACACTCAACACTGGGGAGAGAGGAATGGGAACCAGCCAGGCACAAATGAGCTCATGAGAGAGGAATGGGGACCAGTCAGGCTGTGGCTCGGGAGAAGGACAAGCCACCCACCCTGTGGTCCAGGGTGCCACAGCCTAGGAAAGGGACAAGCCGCATGCCCCATGGTCCTGGGAGCTAGCCTGGGCAAAGCCACCCACCCACAGTCCCCTGTGGCTGCGGCCAGCCTGGGTGAAGAGGCCCGTGTCTTGGGTGCCTGCAGCTGGCCAGAGGGAGGGAAGTCTGGGTCCCACATGCCTGTGACTGGCTGGAGGAGGGAATCCTGGGTCCCAAGTGTGGGGCAAAGCAGAAGTGGTTAGGGGCGATCAGGTCGGTAGGGGAGCAGTTAGGGGCAATCAGGCAGGCAGGCAGAGGGGTTAGGGGTGATCAGGCAGACAGGCAGGTGAACGGTTAGGAGCCAGCGGTCCTGGATTGCTAGAGGCAGTCAGACATCCCCCAAGGGGTCCCAGATTGGAGAGGATGCAGCCCGGGCTGAGGGACCTCCCCCGCCCCAGAGCATGAATTTCTTGCACCGGACCTCTAGTACACTTATAATAAGCCAGAGAGATGATTTTCATAAGACAAGCTTCAGTGCCCAACCATATTATTGCAAGGCACGAGAAACATTTCCAGAAATCTTCTTGAGGTTTCTAAGGGATGTGACTCCCTTTCTTTCTAGGGACATACAGAAAATGATCTCCCATTTTATTGCACTTACTCTACAGCTATGACTCCTGCAGTTTAACTAATTACTCAAGCAGCTTTAGAATGTGACAAACTCTAATCATCCCCAATTGTGTGTGTTCCTCAGGGGGTGTAGCAGGGATGAAACGAAATAGTCATAGGTGATGTCATCTACAACCCTCTTTCTCCCCTCAGCAGCCCCAAGGCACATATATCCTGCAAGTTTCGAGTAATAAAGATTTTCTCCAACAGTGTATTCCTTTTTCCTCTCCTTTTCTTCCTCCTCCTTCTTCTATTTGGTCCTCAGGAAGAAGAAATAAAATCTCTTGTTTTATGGCTAATTCTACGAGGTGAAGAAGTTTAATCATTCTCTCTCCTATAATGGCAAATGAGAAGGAGTTATCTAAGTAACTACTTATTAATTTCACTATTAGTGGTTATAAAATGAAAAAAATAATAATTAGGATTTATTTCCAAAGTTGCATTTCTATCTGATTTGGATTAATCTATAAATCCTATAGTAAGGGTAAATAAATCCTTTTAAAGGAAGTCATATGAACGGCATGAACATAGCAATCAGCTTCTCAAATATTTAATAGGTAAGCATTAAATTGAATGGAATCTAATATTTCAAATGTGTCACAGAAATAACTGTAAAATACAATAATTGTATCCAACAACCTCTGGCAAGTATAGAGATGAAAGATGTAGTTTTATAGAATCCTATATGAAAATGAGTTAGGTTTCCTTGATTATAATTAACAATGTGATATGTATAGACTACGAGGCTAATATGACCTTATGCAACATTAATAGAAGTAGAGTGCCCAGAAGTAAGAATGTGATAGTTTAATATTTTCTGCACTTCTAAGGAATTCTGCCTCACTTTGGAGACACATTTTGTCTAAATAATCAAAATGATGAGGTGACTTTAAATAAAATCAATATCACATTTTTAAATGGTTAGAAAAAAGAATATGGGATGAAGTTAAAATAGAAGGAACAATAATTTATTTACTTGAAGGACATTTTCTTTCTTCCTCTTCCCTCCCTTCCTTCCTTCCTTCCTTCCTTCCTTCCTTCCTTCCTTCCTTCCTTCCTTCCTTCCTTCCATCCTTCCTTCTTTTCTTTAAAAATATATTTTTTATTGATTTCAGAGAGAGGAAAGGAGATGGAGAGAGAGATAGAAACATCAATTATGACAGAGAGTCATTGATTGGCTGCCTCCTGAGTGCTCCCCACTGGGGATTGAGCCTATAACCCCGGTGTGGGAACCACGCCAGTGATGCCTGATAGTCAAGGCCAATTAAAGCACAGAGGTCCTGTTGTCAATACACCAAATGTCCAAGGCCACTCTGTGCCTAGGCTAAGATACCATAAGCAGGTGCAAGGACAAGAGATTGAAGGTGTTAATTCAAGCATTCACAATAGAACTCTCAAATACTTTTTTCAGTGGAAGAGTATTCCTTGTCCTTCTCTGTGAAAATTCAAGTCCAATTAAAAATTAGAGTTCATTCAGCAATATCCAAAGGATTTACTAAACATTCCCTAGATATAAGATGGCAAATGAGTTGAAAATTAATCCTTGTTCATTTGCTGATTTATAACCAATTTGTTTCCAAGCATAACATTGGAATCAATTTCAGAGTTTATGTTTTGTTAACAAAACAAGTCCCATTACACCAATTTTCTAAATCTTTGCAAGCCCATAGTCTCTTTTGATAAACATAGAAATATTAATTTCTCAATTAATGTGATCGGAAATTGCAAAGTAGCTAAATATTTGAATAAACAGTAAGTTACTGACAATTTTGAAAACATTTTTTGTAATTATATTAGCTCTTACAGATTCCAATATGCCTCTCTTCATGTTCACTCCCCTCATGCTTCAACCTTATTATCTCCAAAGCTTGCACTTAAATAATTTTTTATACTCTGTCTCAGAGGGAAGCAAAATAATAGAGAATTAAAGCAGTTATTCAAATTATTCTAACCAACCCTTTTTCTTTGCTGATTGTAGTACCCATGGTCTTTATCTGCCCAGGAATTCTCTTCCCTCCTTCTGTTAACAGAACCTGGTCCCTGATCCCAGTGGCAGCCAGGTGACCCAACTTGAGAATCACAATCCATAAACTGAATTCAGGAGATTGATCCAGCCTGGCCAGTGTGGCTTAGTGATTAAGTGTCGACCCATGAACCAAGAGGTCATGAGTAAGGGCACATGCCTGGGTTGTGGGCTTGATCCCCAGTAGGGAGTGTGCAGAAGGCAGCTGTTTGATGTTTCTCTCTCATCTTCCTAACTCTATCTTAAAAATCGATAACATTGCTTTTTAAAAAGTAAGATATTGAAAGTGTACATTGTGGTGATTTGATATACATATACATTGTGAAATAATTGCTTCCATTTAGTTAATTAGCATGTTCATCACCTTGCATATTTTTTTTCCTGTGTGTGAAAACATTCAAGTTCCAGTCTCTTAGCAAATTAATTATACAACATAGTGTTGTTAACTATAGTCACCATGTTTTACATTAGATCCTCAGACCTTATTCATCTTATAGCTGAGAGTTTGTACCCGTTTACCAACCTCTCCCTATTTCTCATACCCCAAGCCCCTGGCAAACACTTTGCTACTATCTGTTTCTATGAGTTTGACCTTTTTTTTTTTTTTTTAGATTTCACAGTTTATGTTTTTTATATATGTAAACATGAGGATAGCTGCATTTTTCTATCACAATTTGTTCTGTTAATGACATCTCTAGATATCTTCTTTCTCCTCATACTGCTTTTGTTAAAAGTATTCTTGACTTAATGTGTTGTGTAAAAAATTCTGAGAGGATAATTAGCACTTTAGAGAAATATATATGATCACCGTTTTCCTAATGTAAATATAAAATTTTGGTTATGTGTTTCCAAAAATAATATTCAAATGCTTTGAATCATATTATGTATTCAATTTAATTTTAATGTTCTAGAATGCAAAGTTTTAATGGCATATAAGACTGATAGCCCCAAGTTTTAAATTGACTTAATTTTAAAATAAAAGTTGTATAAACAATACTTATAAAGAAAATTCTATGGAGAAGAAAATGTAGACAACTGCTCTAAAAAGATTTTCTTGTTAATAATTAAGCTTAAAAAGTGAAATATAATATGACATTTTACTTTGATAGTGAATATAGTTATAATATAGTCAATTATTCCTCAAAGTAAGAAATGGTTAAATAAGTTTCAACTTCAAGTAATGAGCAAACATCATTTTAGTAGAGTGCCTATTTAAATAGAAGTCAAGAAAGTTGATAAGATAATGATAATGTTTTTTGTTTGAACCTCACAAGGCATCAGTTACTACATTTAAAGCAAATTGGAAATGAAAAAATATATATAATTAGTAGAAACACAGCAATTTGAAGTCACCATTTTTTTTCAATATATAGTAGTCATTTTTGTTTTTGCCTACCCAGCATCCTCTCTTCTTTGGCTCAGCATCTCAAATTTTCTTTGGTGAAACAGCCTCCACCCACACTTAGGCAACAAAATTCAGAAGGGGCTCTACGCAAGACCACATTAAAGATTCAGCCTGGCCTAAGCCCTGAATTGCTTTAGACTCAGGGATTTGTTGAAAGGTGAGCAAATGACCAAAAAAATCATACAATCAGAGAGAATCTCAGGGCTTATGAGGAAGCTGCTAGGAAGAGATGCTCTATGTCTTAGACTAAAGTAGAGAAATAATTCCAAGCATCTACATAAACTGATCTTTGACAAGGATGAAAATAAGATTTAATGGGGGAAGAATGGTCTGTTCAACAAATGGTGCTGGGAAAGTTGGATGTCAATATGTAGAACAGGGGTCCTCAAACTTTTTAAACAGGGGGCCAGTTCACTGTCCCTCAGACGGTTGGAGGGCCGGACTATAGTTTAAAAAAAAACTATGAACAAATTCCTATGCACACTGCACATATCTAATTTTGAAGTAAAAAAACGAAATGGGAACAAATACAATATTTGTATTTGCATGTGGCCCGTGGGTCGTAGTTTGAGGACCCCTGATGTAGAAGAATGAAATTGGACTCATCTCATACTACAAACAAAAATGAACTCAAAATAGATTAAAGACTTAAACATAAAACTGGAAGCCGTAAAGCTCCTGGGAGAAACATAGGAAAATGTCTTGCATTGGTTTGAGCAATGATTTTTTTGGTTATGACACCAAAAGCACAGGCATCAAAGCAAAACTAGACAAGTGAGATTGCATTAAAGTAAAAAACTCCTGCACTGCAAAGGAAACAGTCAACAGAATAAAAAGGCAATCTAAAGCATAGGAGAAAATATTTGTAAACTATATATTCAATAAGCGATTAATATTCAAAATATATAAGAAACTCATACAACTCAATAAAAAACAAAACTTAACCCAATTAAAAGATCAGCTAAGAATCTGAATAGGCATTTTTAAATGACATACAAATGGGCTATACATATATAAAAAGGTACTCACCAATCCCTAATATCCTGGAAATGGAAATCAATATTATATCTGTTAGAATGGCTATTATTAAAAAAACTAAAAAGTAAGTGTTGGTGAGAATGTAGAGAAAAGGGAACCTTTGCATTCTGTTGGTGGGAATGTAAATTGGTGTAGTGATTATGAAAACAACAAGCAGATTTCTCAAAAAATTACAAATAGAACTACCATACCATATGAACGAGCAATTCCACTTCTGTGTATAGATCCAAAGGAAATGTTATCAGTATCTCAAAAAGATATCTGTATTCCCATATTCACTGCAGCATTATTTACAAAAGCCAACACATGGAAATAACATAGGTGTCCATCAACAGATGAATGGATAAAGAAAATATGGTATATATACAATGGAATAGTATTCAGCCATGATTAAAAAAAAAAAAAGAAATTCTGTCACTTTGGACAAATGGATAAAGTTGAAAAGCATTATCTACACTAATAAAAGAGAAAGATGCAAATTGACCATACCTTCACAGCACCCACCAGCCAATCAGGAGTGAGTATGCAAATTAACCCAACAAAGATATCGGGCTAATTTGCATACACAGGCACCGAGTGGCCAGAGGTGGGGCAGGATGCTTGCATTGTTGCCATGGTGACAACGCAGGCATTCCTCACTGCCCCTGCCACTCTGGGCTCTGGGCAGCATGGGAAGACGGAAAGGCGGCTCCCGAAAGGTGGCTCTGCGCCTGAGCGAAGGCGGAAAGGCAGCTCTAGCTGGAGCGAAGGCGGTGCCGGCAGCCAGGGGAAGGAAGGCCTGTTCTTGCACGAATCTTCGTGCATCGGGCCTCTAGTGCTAAATAAAATAAGACAAATACAGAAAGAGAAATACTACATGATCTCACTCATATGTGGAATCTAAGAAAGTCTAACTCATAAAAGCATTGAATAGAATGGTGGTTATCAGGGGCTGGGTGTTGGGGGAAACAAATAAGTGTTGGGAAAGGTTATAAACATTACATTATGAGGGATGAATAGACTCTGGAGATCTAATGTACAGCATGTGACTATCGTTAACAATACTGCATTATACACCTAAAGTTTGCCGAGAGGTGATCTTAAATGTTATTACAAAAAATCATAACTATGGGAAGTGATGCACATGTCAATTAGCTTGATTGTGATAACCATTTTGCAAGGTATATCAAACATCACATTGTCCACCTAAAATACATGCAAATTTGTCAAGTATACCTCGATAAGACTGGCCAAAAAAGTCTTAAAATAGTGACTTGACAAGAGTTAACACCAGAGAGATTATTAGCCAGGAGATGGTTTATGAGAAAATTTGACCTTGTTATCTATGTTAAAGGATGAGTAAGATAGTAGCTTGTAAGAGGAGTTGGATACATTTGATAAGAAGCAAACATCAGAAATAATCCTATGGAATTTTGTATATGGCCATTCTACCCTTTATCTAGAAGAAATTTTAGTTTCTGGCATGTTTACATAATTTTTCTTATTTTATTTTATTTATTATTTTTTTAAAATATATTTTATTGATTTTTTACAGAGAGGAAGGTAGAGAGACAGAAAGTTAGAAACATCGATGAGAGAGAAACATCGATCAGCTGCCTCCTGCACATCTCCTACTGGGAATGTGCCCGCAACCAAGGTACATGCCCTTGACCGGAATCGAACCTGGGACCTTTCAGTCCACAGACCGACACTCTATCCACTGAGCCAAACCGGTTTCGGCAGTTTTTCTTGTTTTAAATACAAGTGTAGAATGTTTTTCTTAGCCTATTGATAGTTTTCTTCAGAATTTAGGATAGAATTAGATGTATATATTCAAACTTACATTTTACCTAAAGTTTCCTTAATCATTAGGTCTTATGGCAAAAGTCCATAGCTGAAAAACATCTACCGGACCTTTAAAAGTAGGAATGAGAAAATACATTATAGTCTTATAAAATAGCATGATACAAAAATAAATGACAAATTTATGAAAATAAGAAGCGATCCACGCTATATTTTAGTAATTATAAAGTATTTATTAAGAAATAAGTCGGAAAGGGTAAGTGGTGATAGATAATAATAATTGTAATGGGCAAAGGATCTAAATAGACACCTTTCAAAAGAGGACATTCAGAAAGCCAAGAGACATATGAAAACATGCTCAAAGTCACTAATCATCCGAGAGATGCAAATCAAAACAACAATGAGGTACCATCTCACACCTGTCAGAATGGCCATCATCAACAAATCAACAAACGACAAGTGCTGGAGAGGATGTGGAGAAAAAGGAACACTTGTGCACTGCTGGTGGGAATGTAGACTGGTGCAGCCACTATGGAAGGCAGTATGGAGGTTCCTCAAAAAATTGGAA
>NW_005878386.1:0-7758 GCF_000147115.1 Myotis lucifugus | reverse complement strand
CAGAGCTGTGGGAGTTGCCCTGCAGCTGACAAAAGGAAGTATTTGTAATGCCTGTCTGTCCATAGTCACTTATTAACAAACACGTAAAGGGTCAGATTGCACTGGTAAAATGTTCCTCGTTTGAGGTCATGTCAATTTTTTCAGGTCTACTTCAAGAAATCAGAAGAAACAGCACTTGTGAGCTAGTGGCTAATGAGTTCCTTAACCTCAAAAAATGGAGGAACCCCTTCTTTAGTAGGAAAACCAGGTTTATACAGGTGTACACGGACTATGGAGAAGTAGAGCTCATTTCATTTTACACAAAACATGTCCTCTCGAAGCAGGGGCGTAAAAATCCCTTTTTAGCTGTGTCATAACTGAAGTAATTGTGGGTTCTTTGCGAAGATGCCAGATCCCACCAAATTTACATACTGTGTGTTGTTTGTCATGGCATGTGTTGTCTTTACTGTCTTCTTCTCTAACTCTTTCAAACTTTTACAGATTTCTAATGAGAGCTCTAATGAAATTTCATGTTAGGGTATTTCTAGGAAATGTTTTATTGCTATAACTATTGTGAATGGGATCTTTTTATAAATACATATGTTCTCGTAGGTGTTTCTTAGTATAAGATTTGGATAGAACTGCAACTAACCCATGTGTCATTGCTAAATCTACCCGTCATGCCTGCTCACAGATACGTGAGTACATAGGATTTTCTATCCTGTGACCTGCTGTCAGCTTTACCTGCCAATGAAGGGTTGGCCCACTGCTCTATGCCTTAGAGCACCTGCATGCTCTCCTAACTGATTATCGGACTGTCACTATTGCCCTCTGCTTCAGTCCTCTCTCCCACAATTCATCCTGTGTTCTCGGGCTGCATCAACAATTTAATGTTTCTTATATTAGAACAGCCACACCAAGATTTGGTACAAGAAGTAAGGGACATATATTTATGTAAAAAATGGTAACAATTATCAGTAGTTATTTCTTATCTGTGTAAAATATATACTTGGTGAAATAACTATTTAGGTGCTTTATACTTAAATATATATTTCTGTTTCATAGAGTTAAGGAAATTAAATAAGATTACATGTAAAAGCTTGTAAAATGTCTAGCATGTGGTATGCATCATAAATGTTAACTATTACTATATAGTTTTACAACAATCTTGCTCAGGAGACATTGATATTTTCATTTTTCAGAAGCTCAGATAGATTAAATAAGTTGTCCATAGATATTCCTCCTCATATTCAATATGAACAGAACTCTGTAGAAAGAACTAATGACCTAAAGAAAACATTTAGTGTATGAATATGCATTTTCCATATTAATATTTATGTTAATACATGATTATAAGATACAGCTCTGTAGATTAAGAGGAAGATGGTTACAAGAGCAGTTTTCTCAAATGTTTATGTCACTGTGATGCATATGTGGAGTTCAAAACTAAAAAAATCATTATACTGATACTCCCACAGAATTGCAAATCAATTGCAGTTGTAAGTCATGCATTAGACAAGCCTAAGTAGAAAATATACCTATTACACAAGATGCATACAATGAACATTTTACTTGCTTTATTGTAATTTTTAAATGGCTTTTGAGTAATAAAAACTATTATTTCATTTTATAGCTACAGTGTGGCATTAAGGAATGTCAGGGTTCTGAATCTGTATGGATTCCTAAGAATATAACCTACTTATTTGAAAATATTCCAAGTTTTTCTAGAATTTTACAGGTAATATAAAGAACACTTTTACTTCTTTATCAAAGTTATATGTAAGCAAAACTTTCTGAATGTACGATTTATGATATAAATTTTTTTCCTGTTCTATATAGAATAACATTTTCCAAGGTTTAATCCACTAATGACTTAGTTTTAAATAGGTTTCCTAAGCAAGGGTTCCAGGGACAATAGGAAAGTGAGGGTTAAAAAAACTAACAGGTTTCTTAAAATAGGATTTCTCAGAATTTTTAATATGCAAATGCAGCTTAAGTCTTTAAAAAGGAGATATGGCATGCATTGTACTATATATATGTATGTACATATCATATATATATACTATATGTGTATATAGATCTCTATGTTCAAATCTTTTCTCTCTACCCTAGGGTTTTTTAACCATAGCTCTATTGACATGTTTGGGATGGAAATTGTGTGTGTGTGTGTGTGTGTGTGTGTGTTTCTCTGTGTGTGTGTGTGAGAGAGGGCTGCCCTGTGCATTGTAGGATTTTTACCATCATCCCTGGTCTCTACCCATCAGATACCAGGAGCACTGCACACAACCCCAACCCCAACCCTACCCAGGTGTGATGAGCAAAAGTGTCTCCAGGCATTGCCAGATATCCACAGTACCCCCTGGGGAACAAAATAGCCTTCGGTGGAGAATCACAGATATTACTTACATATCTATAATAATAAAAGCGTAATATCTAAATCGACCAAATGGCCGAACAGCAGAACGACCGTCCGGACGACCTTCTGGACGAAGCCAGGGCTGCGAGGGCTGAGGCAGCCGGGGCTATGAAGGCCTACTCTTGCACAAATGTTGTGCATCAGGCCTCTAGTATATATATATTTATAAATATTACATATACAGTAGGTCCTCGGGTTACGTAGGAGATCCATTCCTATGGCACGACGTAATGCGATTTTTACCATAAGTCGGAACCCACCTACATAAGCACCTACGTCACTCACATGGAGCACATACACAGCAGTAATGAAGTGAAACAGTAAAAAAAAATTAAAAGAAATATAACAATTCCTGACTTTTACTTGTGGTAAATAAATAATAAAAAACATAAAGCACATATGTACATATGTCAAAATGATGGAACTTTTTTTTATATAAATAAATGGGAGATGGCGACATAACCATGAAACAACGACGTAACCCGAGGACTGTCTGTACTTACTTGTGTATACATCTATATATAAAAAATGCCAAGCCACTGGAACTCTGGAACAACCGAAACGAATGTAACTACTGGTTGCTATGAAGCACATTGCGGTGGCCCTGACTGGCCCCACCCAACTGCCTGCTGCCCCTCCCCCTGGCCGCCCCTGCCCCCGGTCGGCCCCCCCACCTTGATCGGGGGTAGGGCCAGCAGGCCAACCAGCCACATCCCCTCCACCCAGCCAGCCCGGTCCAATCAGCCCCCATTGGGGCCGGCCCAGCCAGACCCTACCAATGCACGAATTCATGCACCGGGCCTCTAGTGTGTGTGTGTATATATATATAATATATCTCTATATGAAAAATTCACCTTGAATGTCTTTGATATGTCAGGGATCTCATCACACTCTATGCATCACTTTTAAGGTGTTGCTGTGTTAACATTAAAAAGCTTTTTGCTACATAACTCCAAAATTGCATAAAGAATACATAAGTCTACTATTCCCTCGAAACTGGTACTGACCTTTCTAAAGCATTAGCTAGAAATAAACATTGAGAGTTCCGACAATAGAAGGGAGACTCACTGAGGTGAAACAATATAGATGACCAGACACCTACTCCTGGCTCAGGGGTTACAAATGCTCTTCAGAGATCTCCTGAAAGTCTGTTCATCCAAGGATGGGGACAGAAGGCGATGAATGCAAGCTTGTCTAGGAAGTGGGGCAACTCCTTTAAAACAAATGTGTGTGTGTGTGAGAGTGTGTGCATGTGCACACACACCTATGTCCTAAGAAAGGGAGGCAGAGATGCTGACAGGATCTTTAAGTAGCTGTTGTTGGCAAAAAGTGTTTCAAAAATTATGGTTTTCCTAGCAAAGACATCGTTTTCTATTTACACTGACATAAGCACACAAAAATCACCACTCAAAGCCTAATTTGAATATATGCAAGATAATTAACAATACAATGAAAGACTTCCCTTCTCAGTCAGTCTCCCTCTACTTGGGTGACCTTATGACACACTCAATCTCAGCTGCATGCCTTACATTGGAGATGACAATTATAATAACAATAATAGAGCATTTTCCAGGATTACTGAGGGAAATTACAGAGATAATGCTTGCAAATTGCATGGCAAAGATACCTGGTCTACATAAGTGCTTGTTAAGCACTGGCTGACTCTGTAATAATTTGTATTCTCTTAGTGTGATTGTGCTGGGAACCGCAGTAGGCAAAGTTGAGCTTTACACGTGGTTTATAAAAGAATTAAAAATACATTTTAACCAGTCTTGGAAGAGACCTTGTTTTCAGCCAACAGAAGAGATCAACTTGCCTAGCTCACCTCCCTTTGCAGGCTTGAAGAACTTGAAGTAGCGATTATAACAAACACATGGAGATGTTACCAATATATTCACGGACTTTTTAAAAAGGAAGTAGATATAAAATACTTATTGAAAAGCTTTTGATGAAAATGGCTATTTTCACATAGAAGTCCAACCTGTTTTGAGACCTTGTTTTTCTTTCCTCTTTAGTGTTATTTTAAATTTTGAGATCTGATAAGTTTTAGACTGAATTCTATCCTGTCATTACCCATGGACATGGCAAGAATTCTGCATAATCAGTTTTTGTTTCTTTCTGATTTTCAAAGGGGGAGACAGCCATCACTGTAAATGTTAAAGGTGTGGGAAAATATCAAGAAGCACATTCCAAAGAAGCAGACTTAATTCTACCAGACCTGAGGCCCTGAATCTAACTGTCCCCTATACCTGGGCTCCTGAGCATTAAAGAGAAAAAACCAACATGATATAGAAAAATGTTAGTTACATTGGAGACATTGTAGAAAATAGGTCTACTTTTCATCTACCTTTCATCTAGCGCCAATATTCCACCTTTGTGTGGAAATTACCTAAAAATCGGTACAGCGGTCTTGCTTATCACCAAGAGGGGTAGGATAACATTCTAACACTCGCGGCACCTGTATACAAAATTGTGTTAAGGAAGGGAACATTCTTATTTTCATATTTAATTTGTTTTACTCAGCTATTACATTTTATTTGCTACTCTTGGTGTAAAAAAAAAACCCACAGAAATATGAAAAATGTGTAATTTGTAGAGAGAATAATACTCCCTAAGAAGCACAGTACTTAAAATATAATTATTTACCATGCTAAAAGGAATGCATGTTTGCAAGCATTGAAATTACTCTAAAATAGGAAAAAGATACACAAAAATTCCTAAAAGTGAGACCCATTTTACCTGGCAAGGGAGTAAGGGTGGAGCAGTGCTTTTGTACGCCTAAAACGAAGCTGGTCAAAAGATTGGAACCATGGGGAACATTGCAATCTCAAGGAAATGGACTAAAATATTGAAGGGTTTTTGCAGGTTTGATGGCCAAATTCCACGGCGTAAGCGGTGCATTAGCCGCAGTGACATACGATCTCTCACTGACAGGGCTCCCAGCAGCAATAAGGCCTCTCTGTCCATTGCAGCAAATTGATCTGAGGTGACACGGACAAGGGCAGCCTGCACCTGATGACCTCACCGCTGAAGGGCGGAAATGAAAAATGAGGGGAAGCACAGATAAATCTTTGAAAGATCCCCTGAAACAGGTGCGCTAAAAGGGATCCGTCCGAGGGCTCCCGCCAGCGAAACCCAGGCCCCTCGCACGCCCACTGTCTGTTCATCCGGGGGCCTCACTCCTTGGATCTTGAACCAAGATTTGCTTTCAGTCCACAATGACATGATGACAACTTTGTTCTTACTGTGCAAACACTATGTTAGCGATCTCTCTTCAAGGCTTGAATTTTTCATTATTCATACAGGTAGCTAACATATTTACTTGTCACCAAAGGATTCTAAGCAAACCAATAACAAGTACCCATGATTTTTTTTCTTTTCCTCCTGGTTAGAAAAAGAAATACAGCGGAGCAACTGCTTTTCTCCTCCTCAATTCCCAGCAACAAACAGAGCATGTTTAACCTCAATCACAATGTCAAATGCATGAAGTGAACGGACAGAGGCTCCATGACCTGCCTTTATCCTGTTACTGCTTCAATACAAATTCTTAAGAGAAACACACAGTCCCTTTCTCCCAATATACTGGGAAGCACGAACCTGCATGAGACCCAGAGGGGGCTTTACGGGCGGCAGCCCAGGTGAATTTAATGGCTACTCATACTCACATGGTAGCCCTGTATTAAAGTAACCATGGATATATCTTTTTTATTCCTAATCAATTTTCTCCTGAGGTAAACCTTATTTTCCCGATGAGAAAACTAAAGTCAGAAAAGGTAAATTACTTGCCAAGATCACTGAGCTGGTATCAGTGCAGTTTGTAGTCCAATCCTGGCCATCTGTCTTCCCAGTATTCCATAACAATGAGGGGCAAGTGTGGTGAGGAATCTTAAACTGCTAATTTATAGTACAGTAATATGGTAAGAACAAGAAGACATAGGATCCCTTAGAGTCTACTGGTTCTTATGGCTAGATAAACTGTTAAAAAATAATTATGCCTTGCCCGGCTGGTGTGGCTCAGTGGTTGAGTTTCAACCTATGAACCAGGAAGTCACGGTTTGATTCCTGGTCAGGGTACTGGCTCAGATTGCGGGCTCGATCCCCAGTGGGGGGCGTGCAGGAGGCAGTTGATCAATGATACTGTCTCATCATTGATGTTTCTATCTCTCTCCCTCTCCCTTCCTCTCTGAAATCAATAAAAATATATTTTTTAAAAATAATCATGCCTCTATTTTTGAAATTTAAATTCTGGGAAGAAACAAAGATTCAAAGAAAAAGAATTTTTCTGCTCCATGAGAGTCCGGAGAAGGATATCGAGGAGTGGGGTGCACCTAACACTTCAGTAATGAAGCGTTCTCTCTCCTTTTCATTGTGGTATGTTGTAGGTCTTCCTTTCCCACTCTCATTTTCACAGAATATACTAGAATTCCCAGTGATTTCCAGGAACCAAGAAGGCCAACTATTTCTCCAAGTTTCTAATTAGGCCCCATACTTCAAAGAAAATAGAAACCAAAAGTTGAAACCGATACATCATGAGACGACTTAGAGATGCCTCACGGGACATTACCTATAGACAGAATTGAAATGTAAAGTCTATAAAATATGTAAATGTATGAAATATAAAAATTTGGTATTCCAGGTCATAATCATTAAAAGCAAAGTAGTATAAAATGGTGGATTAGAAACTATTTTTTTTAAATTTCCCGAGTAGCCATTCAAAATCAAATTTCCAAGGTTTAATAAAATAGACCACAGAACTCTACAAAAAGAAAACATGCCATATGGTGGCATATACAGGACCATCATCAGAATCAAAACCCCATGGCTGACCACCTGTTAACTTTATATATTATATATGTCCAGTAAATCATTATTTAAAAAAAATTAAAAACCTACCTCTCTTTTATCTCTAATTGAAGCATTAAGTGATAACTGTCGATCATATTGGTGGAAATAATTGTCCTTCTCTGCTAGGAAATCCATCTGTAAATGCTGATACTCTTGAGCTAAACGTAGGTTTTCTACTAGGGAATCATCCTGTAGTTTCTAGAAGACAAACATATAGGCATATTTCATTAAAATCATTTTACCTTATTTTTGGATTTATATCATTTGAATTATCTAAAAGTATATTATATATTCCAGAAAAACAATAAAACCAAAAAGATGCTTCCCCTGACAACAATATGCTCCCTGGATTACATAGTTTTCCTTCATGACGCCGGTTTGTTGTTGTTGTTTCACATTGATTTAGCAGAGTCTGTCTACCTTTCCTTCCCCCCTCTTTTCTGGACTTCCTCCCATGATGCTTTAGGAAGGACCCAGTCCTGGAAGGCTCCACACAGTCTCCTAGCAACCTTCTTCCC
>NW_005878385.1:0-7758 GCF_000147115.1 Myotis lucifugus | reverse complement strand
TGCTTTTGGACCCCAGCCGCACGCACCTTTTCCAGGACCGGCTCAAGGGGCATGAGACTTTGGAACCTGAGACAAAGAAGCTTCACTGGTAACCAACCCGCTTTGGGCCCCCTTCTCAGTGCCCCATAGGGCGGGAAGTCCATCTGTCTCTCAGTAAACTTTGTTTCCGCCAACCGTTTTTTGTCCGTGAGCCCATTCTTTGGTTTTGTGAGACAAAGAACTTGAATCCAAGCACCACATTTTGGTTTCACTAGGACATAGGGAAATAGCTATTAATTATACATGGAATGTATCACCATGTTGTGGCAGATTCTTTCTGACTTATATCATTCAAATTTTATTGTTGTTCCGCATGAATTGTATCTCCAGATAGGAATGACTTTTTGAAATAGTGATCTTGAGGAATTCCCCTAAATTGTAGTCTTTTCTCAAATACATGTCTGAAGTGGATTGAGAGAGTGCTGAGGTGGAGATTCTGACTCTGGAAATATTTGTCCTGATGGGTAAAATCTGTTTCCTTTGAACCTAGTTTTGAATCAAATGGAATTTGATAACAATTCCTATAGTATTGGGCATATTGAGGACTTGATTTTATACTTATGTTGTTTGGGAGAAAAGAAGCAGAGCATTGTTGGGGGTCACTGAAAGAGGTACGCATGAGGCCGAAAGTGGTAAAGAATTATAAATTTATTAGGTCATTTGGAAAACCAGATGGGCTGAGCCCTAAAATGGCACCAGCACCCAGGGAGGGGAGTCAGAGATTTTAAAGGAGTCTAGCCAGGCTCTTTTGGTGGGGAATTCACTAGGCAGGTCCAGATCCTGGGCAAGTCCAGAGGGGAAAGATAATGGTCATAGCAAATGGAATGTGGTCTAAGCAAAAGGGAGTATCAGTTGTGAAAGGGGCTAAAGGCCAGTTTCCCAGGGGAGGAGGTATACATTCAATGATTTGATCAGACCTAACAAACATGATTTTCTATCTCTGTATATAGGCTCCACCAATTACTAGCTTAGGGATGTGACCTGTTTTATCATCAATAAAATGGAGATAACCATAGTCAGGTGGTTTCAAGAATTGCATGAATACAGGTAAAGCACATAGAATAATCTGTTACAAAGGGCTCAAAAAGAGAATCTGTTTTTTTAGTATTATCGTAAATATAATGGTTGGCCTTTGTCTCAGTAAAAGAGAATCTTATTCCTGAGATTGCTGATTGCTGAAAAAGGAAAAGGCTTTAATTATGGAGTATCTTAGAAGTTCAAAGGAAGCTGATGGTGAACCAGACAGTGTGGAATGATGTTGATTGAAGATCAGTTACAGAAAGTGGAATGAACATTTTGTTATCAATGCATTACCTGAATATGATGTCCTCCATGACTTTTGAGATGTAAAAAAGAAAAATGGCTAATTGATTATATTAGTCTTTTCCACCAAGCCCTTATACAAAATCAGATCCTCAAAAACTCACACAGCATGTGAGGATGGAATACAAGCTGAAATATATTGCCCATCTTTATTTAGATTCTACCATATGCAAAATTTTTGAGACAGGAAGTGTAATATACTAATCTCTTGACATTTGTGGAGCCTGAACTTCTGTGGGTCTTCTGGGAAGAGCATATAGGACTCTTTCATGCCTCCAGTTTTCGGGCGCTTCTATTTTAGTTATGATCTTATGGGCATTTGCTCCCTAATGGTTAAGACTCTCCTCTCACCAGATGTGGTCTTTTGGAAATGAGTTCAAATTGCTTGGCAGGTCAGTGACGAGGAAGAAAGCACTGTCACCACAGCGCTCTGCCTATTTTGTGGACAAATGATGACTTCACTTTCCAAGGTTGTCAGTCTTGCACATGAGCTTACATTTAAATCATAATAATGATGCTACTTAAACTCCAGTTCATTCTGCCAGTATTTGATTAGCAAGCTGGCTGAACGCAGTGATAGAGAGGATGGCAGATCTTCATTTCATCTAGGGTATCATTAGAGTTTAAACTGGCTCTCACATCCCCATTATTATTTTTGTTAATTATTGTTAATTGTTATTGGGGGGGGGGGGTGCTGATTCCTACCATTATCCTCAATAGGAAAGATGACATTGTCCCTTTTCAGGGGCTTTATGATCAAAGTTAAATAGATATAGATATTACCCTACCTTAGGAATGAGAAAGCTTCAGTTCTATGATTTTCATGTATAAAGTTATAATTTAGATAAAATAAACCATGGTAAATTAAATTTAAAGGCATTGACAATGTGTACTTTTGTATTCATAAAGTTGCATGTGTGTGTGAATGTAAAAATGTATTTCGGCATATAGATATACTGAGCCTTTATAGTTGTGCTGTTATACTTTTAATTGGTAAGAGGTCCAAATCAAAATCCCACGCAACATGCAACACGGAATGTATATGGACCATCACTTACAATTTTTGTCATGCATGTGATTGCCGGGAACCGGTCCATCCTTGCTGTTTCAAGGGACCTGGCATATATGGCATACTGTTCTTAATATGTTTGCTCACCTTCTTGGCGCTATGTGTTTTAACCAAGGTCACCTCTCCGAGAAAGGTTGTTTTCCCAGGTAGGGATTTTTCCCTGAGGTTAGGGAGGGGATACAACCCCTTAATTAAGTGCCAGGCGGGTAGTTAAGCTACATAATCTTTACTCCCTGGAATGGAGATAAGAAACGCCCTAACCTTTGTAATAGAAATTGACAGGATTAAAATCGGCTGGTATAAATATGGATGTAACAAGACAATAAACATCAGATCCTCATCAGATCCTCATCAGATCCTCATCAGATCCTCATCAGCTCCTAACCAGAACTCCGACCAGAACTTTGGCTGGAGATCCTGGCTAGAGGTCCTGACTAGGCTGCTGATCAACTGAAGGCTGTCTCCGTGTCATTCCTTCTTCGCCGACTCTGTCCACACCTTTGGGGACCCCCGGACCTGCTGGGGTTGGACCCCAGCATGTGATGACTGTACCATACTTAGTACATGATGTACTTAGTGCCCACTGTGCAGAGGAATTCTGTTTTTGCTTTCAACCATTGTAGATGGAACAGCTGAAGAATAAAGGCTTTGGGATTCATTGGGTGAAGAAGGATCATTAATTTATCTCCTCATCTTTCACTCTGAGCTGTTACATGAGTATTTTATGGGCTGTTGAAGCAGAGGCTAGAAATCCTCCCCTTCACTAATTCTGTAAAAACAGGATTCACAGGAAATTGAAAGGACCTGTGCTATATATTTTCTGACATGATTGCATTTTTTAAAATAAATAGGCTATGTTTGAGCAGTTTTAGTTTTAAAGAAAAATTGAGCAGAAAATACAGAGTTCCCATATGTCACACCCTTCCCCCATACCAGATACCAGTTTCCCCCATAATTAACATCTTGAATTAGAGAGATACATTTGTTATCATTGGTCAGCCATTATTATTATTATTATTAACTACAATTCATAGTTTGCATTAGAATTCATTATATACATTCTATGGGTTTTGACAATTGTATTATGACATGCATCCACCATTATAGTATCATACAGGATAATTTCAATGCTCTAAAAATTCCCTGTGCTCCATCTTTTATCCTGCCCTCTTCCCCAACACCTGGCAACCACTGATCATTTTTACCATCTTCACAATTTTTACCTTTACCAGAATGTTACATAGCTGGAATCATACAGTATGTAGTCTTTTCATTTTGGCGTCTTTTGCTTAGTATTATGCATTTTTTAAAACTTTTTCAGGGTTGATAGCTCATATCTTTTTATTGCTAGTTAATATTCCATTTTATGGATGTACCACAGTTTGTTTATCCATTTAATTTTTGAAATACATCTTGGTTGTTTCAAAGTTTTGGAAATTATGAATAAAGCTGTTATAAACATTTGTGTGCAGGTTTTTATGTGGACATATATTTTCAACTCATTTGGGTAGATACCAAGGAACATGATTGCTGGATCATATGGTAAAAGTATGTTTAGTTTTGAAAGAAACTGCCAATTTTTTTCAAAATGGCTATACCATTTTGTATTTTTACCAGCAAAGAAGTTCCTGTTGTTCCATATCCACGTTAGCATTTGGTGTTTTCAGTGTTTTGAATTTTAGACATTCTCAGAGGTATGTAATGGTATCTCATAATTTTAAGTGGCAATTTCCAATGAAATATGAAGTTAAGCATTGTTTTGGAATGTTTTTCCCCAACTGTATATCTTCTTTGCTGAGGTGTCCATTTAGAACTATTGTCCGGTCCTTAGCTGGGTTGTTTCTTTTTGAATTTTGAGTTCCTTATATATATTTTTTTTTTTAAATATATTTTATTGATTTTTTACAGAGAGGAAGGGAGAGAGATAGATAGTCAGAAACATCGATGGGAGAGAAACATCGATCAGCTGCCTCCTGCACATCTCCCACTGGGGATGTGCCCGCACCCCAGATACATGCCCTTGACCGGAATCGAACCCGGGACCCTTCAGTCCGCAGGCCGACGCTCTATCCACTGAGCCAAACCAGTTTCGGCAAGTTCCTTATATATTTTGGATAAAAGTTGTGCAAATATTTCCCCCCCCCCCAGTCTGTGGCTTGTCTTTTCATTTACTTAATATTGTGTTTTACAAAAGAGAAGCCTTCAATTCTAGTCCAATTTATTCATTTTTTCATGGTATGTGCTTTTGGTGGTATATCTAAAATGTCAATGAAATCCAAGGTTGCTTAAATTTTCTCCCATTATCTTATAGGAGTTTTATAGTTTTATATTTTACATTTAGGTATATAATTTATTTTGACTTCATTTTTGCACAGGGTTGCATTTTTACATACAAATATTCATATTATGTTTCAATCCCTCATTTGCAGAAAAATATAAAAATATTACAGGCAACCCTGTTTTCTGTAAGTTGAGAGGGTGTATATGATACTGCAAACAATAGAACAATATTCTAGTTCCAATTGTGCCATCATAGAGCCACGTTCTATTATATGTAAAATAAGTATAATAATATGTGTCCAGCTTCCTCATGTATTTTTGTAAGGATCAAATTACGTGAACTCTATGGAAGCATGTTATACATGCTAAAGAACAAGCAGCAAGATCAAAACATTCATTAGTTATATTCCTAAATTTTTTTTTACTCAACTAAACACAGAAATACTAAATTGAACTCAAAGCACATAACTGGATAGCAAAGTAACCAAAGCATGAAGTAATCTGCTCATTAATTCCAATTCACAACTGCAATATATTGATAACTAAACTTAATGTCACAAGGGCCTTAAGTCTATGGCCATTACTAAAGAAGACAAATGAGTGTAAAGTAATTATGAGTTCATTATCTCCTTTAGGCTACAGTCATATCTGACTGCTATTGAATGACAACATTGTACAGATACAAAAACTGGAGTGGAAATGGATGCAATTGGTGAAACTTATACAAGCAAGTGACTTTCACATGCTAGATCAGGTACACAGCCTGTGAGAAGAGGAGTAAGTTTCAATTTTCCTTTTGAATTCTGAAACATTTTCACTCTCTCTTTTATACACTAGAATCATGTATTTAATGTGGGTTCTAAGAATGATTGCATTGCTATTCAGAAGCATTAACAAAATTGAAAATTCTAGTCTCTAATCAGTGGTTGAATAATGGAATTTTCAGATTTCTCAAATTAAATTGAGGTGGATTAAATACTCAAATATAGACAAAGTCACCAAGACTGATAAAAAAATAAACTAGAGATAGCACTGTGAATATCTAAAGACAATTCGTGGCTTTTAGAGTGGGTTTTCAGGCATTACTATGTATAAATGACTTCATCATGGAATAAATCCAATATTTTGCTCTCCCCCTTCTGCTTCTCCTCCTTCTTCTTCCTCTTTCTCTTTCTCTTCCTCACCCAATGTAACTCATTCTTTCTCCTCTGTCTCTGTCTTTCTCTCAAGCATATGTGCGCATACACAAATACATACAAACAATATGGATTGACTAATTTTATCATCAAGTTAAACCATGGTCTGGGCTATATAACTATAAATATAAATATGTGAACACAACCACATGTACCAATAATCAATCTTTTTTTCATATATCAATAATTTATTCCTGTTAGTTGCTGGTTAGTATTCCATGGTACCACAGTTTGTTTAACCTCTACCCATTGAAGGATACTTAGATAGTTTTCAGTTTTGGGCTATTACAAATAAAGCTGATATCAGCATTTGGGTACAGGGTTTCTATGGTATAAATTACCAGGATTCAGATTCATGGTTCATATACTAAGCATATGTTTAACTTCTTAAGAAAATGCCAGGCAGATTTCCAGAGTGGCTATACTATTTTACATGACAAGCAAGAACTTATACAAGATCCAGTTTCTCCACATCTTTGCTGGCAATTGCTTTACAGTATATATTGTTCTTACTCCCTGACTTACTGAGATATAATTGACACATAACATTATATAATTTTAAGGTGTACAATGTGATGATTTGATATAGATATGTATTGCAAAATATTTACCACAATAAGGTCCCCATGCTCTACATTAGATCTCCAGCACTTGTTCGTTGTGTAACTGGACGTTTGTGCTCTTTGACAAACATCTCCTCATTTCTTCCAACTCCTAGTTCCTAGAAACTGCCATTCTACTTTCTCCTATGAATTTAGATCTTTTATATAGATTCCATGTGTAAATGAGACTGTATAGTATTTGTCTTTATCTATCTGAATGGTTTCACTTATCATAGAGCCCTCACAGTCTATCCATAATGTCACAAGTATCAGGGTTTCCTCCTTTTTTATCACTGAATAGTATTCCAGTGTGTGTGTGTGTGTGTGTGTGTGTGTGTGTGTGTGTGTGTGTTTGTGTGTGTGTACCATTTTTGAAAAAAACCTATCCATCTATCAATGGATACTTACATTGTTTCCATGTCTTGGATTTATAAATAATGCTACAATGAACATGGGAGTGCAGATATGTCTTTGATATCCTGATTTCATTGCCTTTGGAAACATACACAGAAGTAGGATTGCTCAATCATATGGTAGTTTTATTTTCAAGATTTTGAGGACCCTCCATACTGTTTTATGTAATCGATGTGTCAATTTACATTCCCACCAACAATGTACAAGGGTTCCCTTTTCTCTGTATACTCAAGAATATTTATCTCTTGTCTTTTTATAACTATTCTAACAGGTAGGATGTAATATCTCATTGTGATTTTGATTTTCCTGATAATTAATGATGTTGAGCATAGTTTCAGATACTTGTTGATCATTGTGTCTTCTTTGGAAAAATGTCTGTTCAGTATCTTTGCCCATTTTATAATTGGATTGTTTGTTTTTATTATTGAGTTATATGAGCTTCTAATATATTTTCAGTGTTAACTCTTCAGATATGTGGTCTGACAATACTTTCTTCCATAGATTGCGTTTTCATTTTGTTGATTATTTATTTTGCTGTGCAGACGTTTTTTAGGTTGATGTAGTCTCACTTGTATATCTTTGCTTTGGTTGCTAGTGTTTTTGGTGTCACATCCAAAAAATTCTGGGCTGGTCACAATCTACAAAGCTCCCATTCTACTGGTTTGGAGGTACGGTGTTAGTGTCAGAGTTGTGTACGACAGTTGCTAAGTTTTGGAGGCCATGGCTGAGCAATACCTGCATGCTCTCCTAAATGAAATTGCCTTAAGCCTTTGCCACATTTGTGCTTTTCTGCATTCATGAGCATCACCACCTGTATTAGCACTGGGTTGGTGCC
>NW_005878384.1:0-7758 GCF_000147115.1 Myotis lucifugus | reverse complement strand
ATAAAACTTACTAAAAGATTACCCCAAAAAATCGCATATCCATCTGTCACAGTACTTAATTAGAATATCATTGACTATATTCCCTATGCTGTACTTTCCACCCCCCTGACTACACTATAAATATTAATTTGTACTTGTATATCCCTTCACCTTTTCCACCCATTTCCCCAATCCCCCTCCCATCTGGCAACTGTCAAAATGTTCTCTGTAACTATGAGTCTGTTTCTGTTCTGCTTGTTCATTTATTTTGATTTTTAGATTCAATTGTTGATAGATATGTATTTATTGCCACTTTATTGTTCACAGTTTTATCTCGTTTTTCTTCTGTTTCTGAAAGAAGACCCATTATCATTTCATGCACTACTGGTTTGGTGGTCATAAATTCTTTTAGCTTTTACTTGTCTGTGAAGCTCTTTATCTGACCTTCAATTCTAAAAGACAGCTTTGCTGGATAATCTTAGTTGTAGGTCCTTGCTATTCATTACTTTGAATATTTCCTGCCACTCTCTCTGGCCAGCAAAGTTTCTGTTGAGAAATCAGCTGACAGTCATATGAGAGCTCCCTTGTAGGTAACTAACTGTTTTTCTCTTGCTGCTTCTAAGAGTCTCTCTTTGTCTTTAATCCTTGGCATTTTAATTATGATGTGTTTTGGTGTGGGCCTCTTTGAATCATCTTTTTGGGGACTCTCAGTGCTTCCTGGACTTGTATGTCTATTTCTTTCATCAAGTAATGGATGTTTTCTGTAATTATTTTTTCAATTACATTTTCAATTTCTTGCATCCTCCCCGTCTCCTTCTGGCGCCCCCACAATGCAAATGTTGGTATGCTTAAAGTTGTCCCAGAGGTTTCTTACACTATCTTTATATTTTTGTATTCTTTCTTCTTTTTACTGTTCTGATTGGGTTTTTTTGCTTCCTCATATTCCAAATTGCTGATTTAATTATGAGCAACTTCTATTCTACTGTTGATTACCTGTAAATTATTCTTCATTTAAGTTCATGTATCCTTCATTTATGAATGGTTTTTTTTTTATGGTTCCTAAATATTTGTCATGCTGTTGAAGTTCTCACTAAGTTCCTTGATATGCTCAGTAAGTTCCTTGAACATCCTTATAACCATTGTTTTAAACTCTGTATCTAGTAGTTTGCTTGCCTTCGTTTCATTTAGTTTTTTTTTTTTCTGGATATTTCTCCTGTTCTTTCATTTGCAACATGTTTCTTTGTCTCTGCATTTTGGCTGCTTCCCTGTGTTTGTTTCTACGTATCAGGTAGAGCTGTTATGTCTCTCGGACTTGGTAGAGTAGCCTTGTGTAGTAGATGTCCTATAGGGCACAGTGATGCAGCCTCCCCAGTCACCTGAGCTGGATGCTCCAGGTGTGTCCCTGTATGGGCTGTGTGCACTGTCCTGTTGTAGTTGAGCCTTGGTTGCTATTGGCATCACAGGGAAGAATTGATCCCCAGGCCAACTGGCTGTGAGGACCACCTTTGACTACAGCTGAAGAGCTTCTGTGCAGATGTCAACCCCACAGAGCAGGAGTCTCTTCAGTGGGACTTTAGTGCTCACCAAGGCCACCCCTTGAGTTTGTGACTCATGGAGGTGGGCAGGGTTGTAATCCAGTGTGGTCTGAAGCTATCCACCAGGTACACTGGCTCTGGGGCCTCCCAGGAGGTACAAAGTCAGCCACTGCCTATGCCCTGCCTCGGGCCACTGGCACGAGCTGATGGGCGATCTGAAAATGGCTGCTACTTGTGATGGGCTTGCAGATGTCCATAAGAGACCAAACTGTGAACCAAAGTGGGCTTACACTGGTGCTGGGCCTGGGGCCATTTGGCGAAAGGTACAGAACACACTGAGGCCAGCTGCTACTTGTTTGAGAAAGTTTAGAAAAGTCAGAAGCATGAACCAAATGAGGCCAGTTGTATGGAAAAGGCTTAGAAGAGTCCACAAGTTGGGTGGGGTGGGGTCTCAGGGAATCACCAGAATGGGATGAACAGTGTAAGCAAGACTGATGAAGACTCAGATATGGCACCTGCATGTGACTGCTGTGGTGGGGAGGGCTTAGCAAAGGAACAATGGCCTCTCCCAGCACTTTGTCTGGGAGAAAGCTGCCCCCCCCCAACCCCAGCTCTTGCCCTAATGCTAGACAATTTAGTTCTTCCCTGTATGTGCTTTGTTCCTTTCAAGCTGCTGCCCCACTGCTGGAGCTCAAAGGGAGTAAGTCCAAGTAAGTCCATGTGTGGGCCCTTTAGGAAGAACTGCCTGGGACTCCAGCAGCCTTTGTTTTTCTCAGCCTCGATCACCACTGGTTTTTACAGTCCAAAGTTATGCGGACTTCTCTTCCCAGCACTGCAACCCTGGACTGAGGGGTCTGGTGTTAGGGTGGGACCCCTCGCCTCTCAGAGGGGGACCTCTGCAGTTTAGATATCACTCCCCATTAAAAACTGCCACAGATGTGTGTGGGACCAGCTTGTTCTGTGCCTCTGCCCCTCCTACCAGTTTTGATGGGGCTTCTTTAATTCCCTATTTGTGGGACTTCCATTCAGCTAGATTTCAGGCAGTTCTGAATGATGGTGGTTCTGAATATTAGTTGTATTTTTTGACATGGTTCTGGAAGGATTCTAGTACTGCATTTACTTATGCTACCACCTGACCAGAAGCCCATTTACCTTTTTGATTAAAGAAAAAAATGTTTGAGACACCTTTGGGGTCCTCCCTGCCCTTTTTGGGATAAGACTAAAACTCAGGGCCTAAGAAAACAGTCAATTTTAGACTTTGGAGTAAAAACTTACAGAATCCATTCAAAGCATTGAGTAAATATCTTAAATAGCCTTCCAAATGAGATCATTTCCCACTGAGAAGCCAAAGTAACTGAGTTGAAATGAAACTGAAAAATAATCCAACTATTGCAAGGACATATTCATAACATCACTCTTGCTGATCATCTTCCAGATGCCCGAAGGTTCAGTTCACATTATTCAATGAAAATGTGACAGAGGGGTCTGTTCCATGTGAGCAGCATCAATAAATTTCATGTGTTTTGATGGGGCAAGGAAAAATCCATCTCAAATTAGCCTACTAATTTTTTCAGAAACTACATAACTTACTTATTAAAGACACCTGCCCTATAAAACCATTTAACATTATAAGCAGTATGATGTCTCTAAAATTATAAACATTCATAACAAAAAAAAGAATAATATAGTACAAACAATACAACCAACATTTGTTAAAGTCAATGATAACTAAAGGAAACAAATATGGGAACATATGTGTATCCTTGCCAGTAAACTTTAAATTCTGCCTGTAGATTTAAATTCCTTGAGGGCAGGGACTAATTCTTACTCAACTTAATTTTTTTTTTAAATCCTCATGGGAGGACATACTTAGAGAGAGGAAGGGGAAGAAAGAGAGAGACAGAGACAGAGAGCAAAAGAAACATCAATCGGTTGCCTTCCATACACGCCCTGACCAGGATCAAACCCACAATCCAGGTATGTGTCCTGAATGGGAATCGAACCAGTTACCTTTCCGTGCACAGGGCGATGGGCACTCAACAAACTGAGCCACTTTGGCTGGGTTCAACTTAATTTTAATTTGTTCAAATGATTCCCTGCTATAAAACTAGGTTCTAGGCATACAACTGTGAACAGAGCTTTACATTCTAGAGATGTTGACAGTAACCTCAGAAAGTGTTAAAAATTTTAATTTTAAATGTTTAAGGGACAAAAGGAAAACAAATATAGGGCTGGGACAGAAGTGCAAAACTGGGATACCTGGCTAATTTGTTAGAGGGTCGTTGGAGGCCAATCTGAGAAAGTTACATTTGTAAATTAAGCAAAGAATTGAAACCTGAGAAAAAGCTGATCTAGCAGAGAATGGGAACCAGGCCCAACCCGGTTTGGCTCAGTGGATAAAGCATCAGCCCACAGGCTGAAGGGTCCCGGGTTCGATTTCGGTCAAGGGCACCCACCTCGGTTGCAGTCTGGATCCCCAGCCCTAGTCCAGGCATGTGCAGGAGGCAACCAATTGATGTGCCTCTTTCACATCAATGTTTCTCTCTGTCTCTCCTCCTCCCTTCCACTCTCTCTAAAAATCAATGGGAAAATATCGAGTGAGTATTAACAAAAAACAAAAACAAAAAAAAGGAATGGGAATCACACATGCAAAGGCTTGAAGTAATCTAAGATTACTTTAAAGATGGCTAAAACATAGAGAGCATGCTAGAGAGAAGCAGTCTAAGATGAGACTGGAGATACTACAGTGGGCAGAGTCATAGAGGATCAGGTGAGAAGGAAATTGCCTATTTGAGTGCAAAGAAAAACTGATCTGCTTTGAATTTTACAACCACCACTCCTACTGCTCCATGGGAGAAGGGATTGGTAGTAGGACAAGAGGAGAGCAGAGGGAACAGTTGAGAGGAGTCTAATAATCCCAGCAAGAGGATGTAAGTTACTAGATCAGGCGGCTGCACTGGCCATAGAGAGATGTGGACATACTAAAACTAAGTTTTGGAGGCAGAATCAACATGACTTACCTCCAGGACCAAAAAGATAGGACTCAAATATAATTCCTAGATTACCTGAGCCAGCAACTATATATTCAAGTGCAGGTGTTAAATAAGCATTTAGATACTGAAAAAAAAAGCTGAAGCTCAACAGAGAGGGCTAGGCTATAGAGATTCATTTAAGAACCATCAATAAAATTTACAAAGTGGGTTTTAAAACCTGCATGGATTTTGGAAACCCAGATCTTCTACTTGCTAATTTGTATCCTTAGGGAAACTACAGCTTTCTCACCTATAAAAAAGGGGGGAATCCTATTTTTAATTGGATTGTCCAGAGGAGAGGCCAGCAAACTTTTTCTGTAAAGGGCCAGATAACAAGGATTTGGGGCTTGGCAGCCATAGGGTCTCTGTCAAAATAGTCACTTCTATCATTGTACCATGAAAAGAGCCATAGACAATATCCAAACAGATGAGTGGACTTGTGTTCAAATAAAACTGTTGTATATTTTTTTAAAGGCCATAGTTTGCCAACCCCTATGTTTAGAGCAGTGGTTCTCAAAGTGTGGTCCTGGACCAGCAGCATCAGGGTCACCTGTAAATTGTTAGAAATGCAAATTCTGGACCTCACCCCAGACTTACTGAGTCAGACCTCTGGGGGTGGTCCAGCAGTCAGTATTATAACAAAGCCTGTAGGTGATGCATGCTAAAGTTTGAGACCCTCATGTAAAAAAAAAAATAAAGTATATATTCTTTATTATTATTATGAATGCATATCTATTATTATTATTAACCTGGCTCCTAGAAGTTTACAGTTTAATTCCAAAGACAGAATCAAATGCTGGACACCTATGGTGTGTCAATCAACAGAGAGATAGCAAACTCTTATTAAACTATGAGGTGGACTTACATAAGAACACTTGAGAAATTACGTGAAACTAACTACACCAATCCAACAAATGGTGAAGCTGAACTCTGGTGTATCTTTTATGTAATAGTGTAGTAAAGGCAGGGAAGTAAAGGATGAAAGTCAATTTGGAAACTTTATAACTACTTTTGTTTAGAATAAAAAACATTAGGGTATGTATTTAAGAAACAGATACAACCATGAATCTGGATATATTTTATTGAACCATAAAGTATATAAATACTACAAAGTATTACAAAGTAGAAACTATTAAAGTGTATTTATTGTGACATAAAAGTATATCATGTACTATGAAGTATAAAATATAAAAATAATGCATCTTACCATCATTATACAACATATACAATAAAGCAAGGGGCATTGGCACCAAGTTGTACAACCTTAATTACCTTGGGTTGAAGAGAAAAGAATATTTAAATTTTAAGGCTAGCTAGATAAAGTCCAGTGACCTGATGGTCTGATGTATGGTTCTGTAGGAGTTCAAAACAAATGATTCCTTCCCCCACAAAAAACCACAGGGTTCACAGTAACTCAGCGTGCTGAACCTGTGTTATATATAGCATCCGGTGCCATAGTAATGTGTTTAGAAAATAACATCTTTGATCATATTGAATTTAGGTTGTTAGTATAAAATAAATGTTACTGATTTTATACTTGTGTTTGTGGGTATTTTGTAAATTGGTTTTGGTTTTAGAGTTATTTAAAAGCTAGAGCTGGAAGGGAGGAGAAAATGGCGGAGGCCTAGACGGACGTGTTGGTGCTTTGTCCCGGACCAGATGGGGGCGAGCAGCTGAAACGGGTAACAATCAGCCCGATCAAGCTGGGGAGTTTCAGCTGAGAGACAGTCTGCAGCCAGGAAAGACAGAAAACTTCTAAAAAATGCGGATGGTTGGAGATTGAGGCTGAAACCTCTCTCTGGGCGCCAGCGCAGCGGCGGGACCGCGCCATCTCAGGCAGCGTTCACCGGCATCCAGAGATCGGCTACTAGCCCGGCGGCTACTGACCCGGAGGCAGCGATTCGCAAACAGCGCGACTGCAAGAGCCAAGGGGAGACCTGCACCCCTCCACGGAAAGGTTGGACTTTCCTCGAAGGTACGGTTCGCAGTTCAGGTTGGAGCGAGGAACGCGCGCGCGCGCGCGCGCGGGCGCAGGAGAAAATCTGCGTCCGCCAAAATCCGCGCTCTCCAAAATCCGTGCCTCTTGCCGGGGGCTTGGGCGCGCGCAGACACTCCGCGCGGTTCTGGAGGGTGGAACCCTGCGAGTTCCAGCAGCTTCCCAGGCTCTTGTTCGCACACTTCCTCTTACTTCTGTGGCTTTGATTGTTGAGCCCAGTGCATGTGAGTGCCCAGTTGGGGTAACTAGCAGAGCTTGTAGGGGAAGATTGTTTTTGGGGAGCCTGGGAAACAGAACTGGGAGTGGCGCTGGGGGAACCACCTCTGGGCGGAGCTGGTTCAGGTACAATAGGCAGCTCCTAGTCGGAGAGAACTTTTAGCCTCGGAGGTCAACCCAGACACACTGCCACCCAGAGGCAGAGCCACGAACTGACTCCTCTGTAAATACAGATAAGGCAATAAGGACTGTGGCTTACAACAAGGAGGAACAGTGTATCAGAGGGAAAGTCAACATTCTCCTGAGTTCCCGGCGTGCCAATAAGAAGAGTAGAAGATCTGAAGCACCTGCATTACTGCACATTTTTATTTTTATTTTTTTTAAATTACTTTTTCTCCTTTTAACTAAGAAAACATTTTTTTTTTCATTTTTCTTTTTTCTCCATCACCCGATTTTGCCCTTTCAGCTACTACATTTTTATTTTTAACTAGTATTATTACCGCTACCATTTTACCATTTTTTAAAGTGTCATTTTATCTTGTCTTTATTTTATTTTGGGACTAATGTTCTCCATTCTATTTTCATCGTTCCTTTAGCAACATTTTTCTCTACCTCAATTTGCCTCTGTGCTAAACAATCTTCCCCACTTTCTCCCTTTTGCTGTCCTGTTTCTCTTACCATACTCCAGCTTTAGATCTTCCCTATTCTTTTTATCCTCTGTCAAAATTTAACCCTGCTTAAATATCCTATGTCCAATCCCCTGTTCTAAATCCTTATACACCTTTCCCTCATCTTCCTTCACTATCCTTTTTTTTCTCTCTCTTCTTCTTCTTTTCTCTCTCTATTGTTTTATCGTTGTTTGCCTGATTGACGAGTATATATTTTTTTGTTTTGTTTTGTTTTTTTTGTTTTTTGTTTTTTTTTTTTGTTTGTTTTTTTTTTTTTTGATTTTTTTTTTGAGTGTTTGTGAGGTTAGACTGCTTATTCTTTTTATTTTCCT
>NW_005878383.1:0-7760 GCF_000147115.1 Myotis lucifugus | reverse complement strand
TTTTTCGAGAATGGAAACATTAGAAATTGTCTGGAAACTTCTCAAGAGTTTCAGTTCTACTCACCTAAAAAAAATGATAGCTTTAAAAAGGATTGCCTAGTCTTTCCTCATAAAACAGTGATCCATCTAGTCTTCAGCATTTCCCAATTCTTTCTGTCCATATGTCCTCTATCTCAGAGATTTTAACTGCTTAGCACATACAGTCAGAACCCCAAAACTGATAACAATGATCTTAAGGTTACTTAATTGTTTGAAGGCTTTAATTCATTCGTAAAATGGAATCATTTTGCTTTCCTGGAAAAGTAAGTACCTAATTAAATTATTAGCATGCTGCCTAAATTTAAACTTTAACACAAAGGGCCAGAGTACACCAGCTATAACATTGAACATTTTGGAGGTTAGAGAACACAGTCAGGCATTATCATCCACACTAACAAAATGCGGCTGGGGTCTCCAAAAACAGTAGCTTCTGTGTATCTGAAAGCCTCATATACGGGCCAGGCAAGGAGTTAGGCTAGTTATGTAAACTTTTTAAAAACCCTTGCTATAAGCTGTGGAATAGGGAGGGTAGCCCCGTTTCACGGATGGGATGCCAACGCTCAGAGGGGACAGACACCCAAGGCCACGCAGCTGGTAAATGCCACAGCCTGCATCTGGCTGCAGTGCCTCGGCCACTGTCGTGCATTTCCTCCCCAGAGACGTCACCCAGGACACAAGTGCCTCAGGACAACCCAAATGGCCTCCCTCAGTGAAAGATCAAAGAAGACTTGCACCGCCTTTCACAACTTGCAGCTTAGAGTGCATGTCTGCACCTCAGAAATGGAATAGTTAGCATTAGTTCTCATCAGAAGGACTCAACTTCATTTATCTGTGATACAAGGTGCACAACGAAATTTTAACTTTTTGATGAAGATACACAAAGACACTTAAACATATAAGGCAGTGGTTCTCAACCTTCCTAATGCTGCGACCCTTTAATACAGTTCCTCATGTTGTGGTGACACCCAACCATAAAATTTTCGTTGCTACTTCATGACTGTAATTTTGCTGTTATGAATCGTAATGTAAATATCTGATATGCAGGATGTATTTTCATTGTTACAAATTGAACATAATTAAAGCATAGTGATTAATCACAAAAACAATATGTAATTATATATGTGTTTTCCCATGGCCTTATGCGACCCCTGTGAAAGGGTCGTTCGGCCCCCAAAGGAGTCGCAACCCACAGGTTGAGAACCTCTGATATAAGGCTATTTCCCCCAGTTAATTGAGAACTTAAACGTATTTTTTTAATCCTAAGCATTTAAAACAGATTTTAAAATATTTCTTACCTGTGATTAAACTTATGGCCAAAGGAGATCCAGTCCTTTTCAATTAATACCTACACAAGAAAGAACATAAATATCATGGAGGGAAGCAAACCAGGAAAAATAAGAGACCACAAGGATTCAGAGGTTCTTGGAGAAGTCACTCTCCTTGGGTAACCTGCAAATGAGTGAGCTCTCATTGCCCACCAGTACAGAGGTGTGTATCGGACGGGCAAAGCTGAAGGTCATCCATAGGAAAAACAAATGGGAATCGGTATATGAACATGTTAGTATCACCACCCACTGAGTGCTATGAGTCACAGCTCATACTGCTGCTTACATGATCTCATTTCATCATAGGGTAGGTATTATCAGCCTCTGTCTGCAGAAGGGGGAACTGAATGGGGGTTAGGTCCTCACCTAAGATCACACTACTAGGAAGTGGTGCTTCCACCTCAACCTAGCTCTACACCAAAGCCCATCTCAACTAAAACCAACCTTCTTATAAGAAACAACCTGGAATGTTTTCCAGTGAACTTTACTCTGCTTAGGAAGAACTGTAAAATCCAGAGATCTTTCCTGTGGATTAGAAGCATTCTAAAATGATGGGGGCATGGTAGGAGCTTCAGCCCTGCTTTGCAGTGAGGGGGTAATAGGAGTTTCAAATTTAATTGTAAATGATACAGAAGAATCCCATCAATATCACCAATGCTCCAAGCTGGCCAGAGGCTCCCCTTAAAAAGTATGGAGTGGTTGAAGTTTGTCCTTGACAGCTCGCAAATGGAGGAAGACAATCAGAAAGGCTGGTGGTGATGAAGGAGAGGCCCTCTGGGGGTTGTGTTTCAGAATCCCTCCACTGTCCAAGTATAAACGAAGGGGTCCAGCCCTCTGACCTCAGTGCAGGGGGGAGCTGAGACAGGAGTGCGTTCGCTGACACTTTGAAAAAGAAAAAGCCCGAGAAAGGAAACCTGCCTCTCTTGTCCCCGAGTGTCAACTAATGTCCTCATAAAGACACCCATGTGGCTCGTCTGTCAGCATCTGTCCCTGCCATGGATTCAGGACCCCCCGAAGCACTTCCCACCAAACCACGGGCAGGAGGCAGGAAGCAGACTCAGTCGCTAGGAGGTCTCTGCAGTCATTTTAAGAAAATGGTCCAGTGTGGTCAAAGCGTCTCCACTTCAGGCAACTATACACACATTCTGCAGCTGAAAGCAGCGTGTCACATTCTGATACCCAAAGGGTGCAGAATCTAAGAGGATATGCTCATAGTTTCAGCAGAGGCCACGTAAACAGGTTTTCAATACTGTCATCCAGAGTTGTAAAGGACTGCTTAAACAAAAGCAGTAAGTGAAAACAAAACAATACAGTTTTTCCTCTCAAGGACTTTTGTGCATGCTCTGTATCAGTGGTTCTCAACCTTCTGGCCCTTTAAATACAGTTCCTCATGTTGTGACCCAACCATAAAATTATTTTCGTTGCTACTTCATAACTGTAATGTTGCTACTGTTATGAATCGTAATGTAAATATCTGATATGCAGGATGGTCTTAGGCGACCCCTGTGAAAGGGTGGTTTGACCGCCAAAGGGGTCGAGACCCACAGGTTGAGAACTGCTGCTCTATATAGATTATCTCCAATTTTTAAAAATTTGAATTTTTGTTATATTCACACTACTTCAAACTTGAAATTCCCATGAGCAAATGCTGAGTAAAACTATTTTACAAACTACTGAATGTATTTCATATTAGCCCCTAAATTCACATTTAATAGCATTGTTTTTTTTGTTCCAACATCTTGGACTTTACCCCTTTTAAGCCTATTTCTCCTTTAATTCATCTTGCTGATCTAAGAGAAAAATAATGTTGATGAGGAAAAAAAATGAAAAAATTGCTCATAGTTACATTCAGGACCCTGCGTGGGACAGGGGCCCGGCGGCCGACTCACCATGAAGCCCTTCAGGGTCCGGTAGTGCGGGTCCAGCAGGAGGCTGGCCACGGAGCACACCTGCGCGGTCCTGTCCCAGCCGTCGGAGCAGTGCACGAGCACACTGGCCCCTTCCTCTGCGACTGCCTGGAAAACAGGGTCAGCACAGTCCACAGGGAATGGCCGTAAACACGGGACATCTCATCAGGACGAGGTTCAGTTTCGTACTCGCAGAAACGGACAAAAACGCCAGTGACTTCATTCATTGAGTGTTCACACCCTCATCTGACGGATGCTGGTGGCCAAAGCTTCCCTTCCCAGGACACTAGATCCAGAAGTGACCACGAGGCCACCTCGGCTGAGCATGTGCACTACACAGTCCACACCACGTGCTGGACAAACACCTCTGAGACACCGCCTAGCCCACCTTTGACACGCCGCCCGCTTCCTCTCTGGGTTTCCACCTTAAGCCTTTCCCTTATTGAAATTATGGGTCTCCTATTGGCCTTTGCCTTTTTTCAAAAGGAAAAGACAAAAATAAAAAAATGGTAAAACTATGAAATCAGAGATAAAAGGATAAGAGCCAAGTAATGGATCCAGGGTTGGGGGAAGGGAGAAAACAAAGGTAAAAATAATAGCAGCAAGTTTGCTACGGAAAGAATTTCTATTTGCTATCGCAAATACGCAAATTTGCAGAATTTTAGCCGAGCATCTTGACAGGAAGCAGACTGGGAAAGGGAGGTTTTGTCACGGCACTCATCACTGCCTGAAACTCTCCTTTTGCTCATTTTTGGTCTCCCACCCCAGAAGGTCAGCTCCGTGGAGACTGGTTTATTGCACATTGCCTGCTCGGCACCTAGGAAAGTGCAGTGCGGGCACCAAGTAAACATCTTCCGAATAAACGCATTATTCAACAAAGGGCCTGCGTTCCTGCAGTGGACGCACTCGCCTGTACAAAGAATTATTTCCTCCACCCAGGAAGCCTAACTGCAGAGGATATTCTGTAAGTCTTTTACCACTTGACTGCCGTGCTGACATACTGTCAACTAACTGAGCACTGACCTCTCTCGCAAAATCCCATCTCCAGCTGGCGAACTTGGAGGCGTGCACAGCAGCCCCCCACTCCGGCGGCACAGCTGCGCGCAGGGCAGCGGAGTGTGCTGGCTGCTCTGCCCCTTCGCTTACTTTCTGTGCCATCACGTACCTTGGCAATGAAAGTGCCTGCGTCCATGATGGCCTTGATGTGCCTTAACCAGCCAGAGTTCTCCAGTCCCCACAGAAAGTCGCTCATGGAGGGAGACTTCAGTTCACACACTGCAAGATAAATTACGTTATAAAAGCCAAATAAGGCACTCCTGTTTTACAGGTGATCATGTTTTCTGTAGTTTAACAATTCCTTCACTGTAGTATTTTCCAGAAGACTTACGTCCAGGTAAATGCCCAAACTTACTTGATTCTATGAAACCATTTCAAGTCAGGCTTCTATTTCCTCTGGCCGTGGGGGATGTTGCGCAAGTTTAAAAGTATTATATGTAGAGATTAGACACTAATATTAATGAAAACCCTGGAATATTACCGTAGTGAAGGTCCAGCCGGGATCTATTTACCCTCTTAGCACTGAAAACGGGTCACTCCAGAGCATGTGGCGAGAGGGCGATGGAGGAAGCAGCCCCATGACCGGCCCCAGCACTTTCTAGTTAGAACGCACCGGCCAACCACTGCAGCTGGGACTATTGTAGAAACAGCAACTGTCCTGAAAGTCTTCAATGGATGTGATCGAACAACTTCTGCCAACAACTCCTACCCAGTGGGAGTAAAGTGTGTGAACTTAAAAATGAGACAGTGAGTGGACTTTGGAACTGCTTCAAGAACCTCAAGTTAGGGGTTTTCCCTTTGAAAATGAAGAAAACCTAGGATCCCAGTGATACCTATATTTACATAGCTAAGGTGTGTAGTAAGCACCTCGATGATATTAGCACAAGCTAATCTTTTAATTAACATAAAGCATGAAAACTTCTGACTACATACTACAGATATTACATTCCAGTGACATATTTATGGGTTTTATATTTATAAAGCCCTTTGAGGAGCCCTATAAACCAGCCACTGAAAATTAAATAATGTTCCATCGGATTTGGTTGAGTGTATTGTCTTCTGTGATGCAGGGAGCAGGGACCCTGTTCCTACTCCCAACCCTGTCAGTGAATTGCTGTTCAATCTTGCACACGGCATTCAGCTCTCCCAGCCCCCGATGTCTTCATGTTTCAAACGGGGAAGGTGTACGAAATGATGTCTAAGTACCCTTCCAACTTTAACTCCCAGAGTCATTGTGTGCATTTGGAATACATAGTAAACATTAATGACCATGTTTATCAGATATCCTTCCCTAAAATATGCCAGATATGAGGTTCACTCGTACTTCCCCCAACACAATAGCCACCAATAAAGGACAAGCAGTAAGTTCCGAGTCGGACGCCAGCAGTGATGAAGGAAATAACAGATTCCCAGCAGACGGCCCTACTTAAGAAAACCATGTTGCCTACATCTCGTTTAGGCAAGATTCCCATCTCCCTTCCAAACGCCCGCCTGGAGCGGAAGCACAGCTCCAGAGACCCACTGCGCGCTGGCTACCGGAGTGCCCTCTGGCTGGGAGCACGGCCCCTGTGTCTGAGGTGTGGGTGCTGCCCGCTCCCCGCCATCGCCGGCAGGATGGGGTAAATGATGAGACTCGTTCATGGAGTGGAATATTACACAGCTGTCAGATGAGTGAGATTGCATCATATGGATGTCTCAAAGAGAAAATGTGGAATAAAAATGTTGTGAAAGGCTACTTAGAATATGTATGTAAATTTTAATGCATACAAAAACAATATAAAGGTACCTGAGGATAATCATGGTAATGAGGGCCAGCATATACAGCAAGCATACCGGTGCGGACAGAGGTGCCCGGCTGCAGCCCCTGACAGACAGACAGACGTGCACAGGACCTACTGCTCTGGGTCAGCCTGTGGCCCAGGCACTCAGCAGGCCGTTTCCAAGGTTATGGTGTCCTCTGTCGTTTACATGTGTTGTTTTGAAATAAACATAAAAAAGGAAAAAGCAGTGTAACAGACACAGACTGGCCACAGTTGCTTCCGATGAAAGAAAAGAAAAGAATGTTACAACTAAATGGCATGTTCCGTGCCATCCTGCCTCTTCCCTCAGGTGTGTTAACATTCCCAAGCCGGTTTCTGTGCCGCCCCTACCTCCATGCCTGTGTGTGAGCTTGGACCAGTTAGTCTCCCTGGACCTGTTTCCTCAGCTGTAAAGTGGGGGCAGTAACAGCTCTCATGCACACGGGTAATGGGCGGTAATAGGATGGAAGGTGTGGGAAAGAGCGGGCTGGTCTTGTGTAAGGTGGCAAAGGCGAGCAGGCTCCTGGACGGAGCAGCATGCCAGGCAGGTATCGCAGTTCCGGGAGGAGTCTACGACGGTGATGCTCTGGGAGCAGATTCCCAGAAAGCCATGGGGCAGACCTGCCACGGTGATGCTCTGGGAGCAGATTCCCAGAAAGCCATGGGGCAGACCTGCCTCTGATCTGCCCCTGAGCTGGGGGGGTGGTGCCCAGTCTGAAGACAGACCGCTGGATCTGCTGCCCCGTGAAAGCAAACAACCCTGCCCTCCCAGCCCGCCCTGCAGAGATCTGGCCTGGGGGCAGCACAGCAGTCCTGCCAGGGCCCCCTCTGCCTGCCCACGCCACCCAGCGGGAGGCACGCGAAACCAGCTCCTCTGTGAGCCCGGCACTCCCTGGGCGCCTGCTGTTGGTCTTTCTGTCTAACCCCAGGCCATGGCCGTGCTTAATCCTAAAGCATACACATTCCACCACGTGCAGCCTCAGGGCTCCACTGGTCCCGCCCATCGTCCACAGGAACCTTCTCTGGCAAACACCCAGCAGGCCAAACTTCCCGGTTGTTATGGTTGTTACGACAGGGCTCGGTGAGTTGGCATTAGCGCCTCTTAAAACACAACTGGGAGACTGAGGGATATCTGGCAGCTAAACTCTTAGCTCAGCCCAAGAACAAATGATCCTGTTCACCTTTGCTTCCCCACAAGGCAGGGAAATGATGGCAAGTTAGACATAAAGACACCAGGCTTTCCACCTAACTGGGAGCCGGCCCTGCCAAAAGGAAGCCTGGATGTTGGCTCGCAGAGCAAGGCCCTAACACAGTGATGGCGAACCTTTTGAACTCGGCGTGTCAGCATTTTGAAAAACCCTAACTTAACTCTGGTGCCGTGTCACATATAGAAATTTTTTGATATTTGCAACCATAGTAAAACAAAGATTTATGTTTTCGATATTTATTTTATATATTTAAATGCCATTTAACAAAGAAAAATCAACCAAAAAAATGAGTTCGCGTGTCACCTCTGACACGCGTGTCATAGGTTCGCCATCACTGCTAACACTTCCTGCTGGAGAGAATGTCCCAGGCCAGCCGTGGGGCCCACAGCCCCTCCTCTCTTCCCCCCACTGCGAGCGGCTCCTGGT
>NW_005878382.1:0-7761 GCF_000147115.1 Myotis lucifugus | reverse complement strand
TACATATTTGTTTTGCTTCCCACTAGATATTCCTAGTTGAATTTACTCACAAACCACCCCATTAATAGACCGAATAATATTTATTACTATGTTGACTTATACAAAACTTACATATTTGTAGTCCATTTTGCATTACTTAGCCTTTATAGAATACTAGAGGCCTGGTGCATGAAATTCATGCACTGGAGGGGGATCCCTCAGCCTGGCCTGCACCCTCTCCAATCCAGGACCCCTCAGGGGATGTCCACTGCCTCTCGCAATCTGGGTCCGACGGGCTCCTAACTGCTCACCTGCCTGCCTGACTGATCACCCCTAACCCCTCTGCCTACCTGCCTGATCACCCCTAAACACCTCTGCCTGCCTGCCTGATCACCCCTACCTGCTTCCCTACCAGCCTGATTGCCCCTAACTGCTCCTCTGCTGGCCTGATCGCCCCTAACCGCCTCTGCCTCACCCCACACCCAGGACCGAGGATTCCCTCCCTCTGGCTGGCTGCAGGCACCCAGGACCCAAGCTGGCTTCGCCCGGGCCAGCCTCAGCCACAGGGACCATGCGCGGGCGGCTTCACCTGGGCCACAGTCGCAGGCGCTGGTGCCTGGGACCACGGGGCGGGAGGCTTGTCCCTCTCCTGGGCCACAGATGCAGGCTCAGCTGCTGGCGCCCAGGACTGTGGGATGGGTGGCTTGTCCCTCCCCCAGGCCATAGCCTGGCTGGTCCCCATTCCTCTCTCATGAGCTCATTTTTGCCTGGCTGGTTCCCATTCCTCTCTCCCTAGTGTTGAGTGTCTGAGCCATTATGGTGGGCTGGCGTGAGGGTGTGATGACCATTTTCATATTAGTTCTTTATTATATAGGATTTATGCTTGTTTGTTGAGTCTATGAATTTTCTATAAAACTCATATGTGCAGTCCTGTTGGCCAAAAGCAGAATAATGTGCTCTTATAATACTCTGGGAATATTATCATAT
Organism: Myotis lucifugus; assembly: GCF_000147115.1. Classification (NCBI taxonomy): domain Eukaryota; kingdom Metazoa; phylum Chordata; class Mammalia; order Chiroptera; family Vespertilionidae; genus Myotis; species Myotis lucifugus. The sequence goes on along the minus strand of NW_005878382.1, from coordinate 6,795 downwards.
GACTGATGATCCAATGACTGATAATACAAGTGGCCTGCAGGATAATTATATTTGTTATCATCACATTGGCTTTATTGGTTGTTTCTGATAATCCCATTTTAAGGTACTTGTTTATGCTCATTTCAAAAACAACAACAAAAAACAAAAATCAAACAAACAGAAACTGAGGCACTATTCTGCTTTGAACCAAAAACTAAAGGCTATACTGGAGATGTGATGTGCAGCATGGTGACTATAGTTCAGCAGTTATCAACCTGTGGGTCGCGACCCCTTTGGGGGTCAAATGACCCTTTCACAGGGGTTGCCTAAGAACATCGGAAAACACATATATAATTACATATTGTTTTTGTGATTAATCACTATGCTTTAATTATGTTCAATTTGTAACAATGAAAATACATCCTGCATATCAGATATTTACATTATGATTCATAACAGTAGCAAAATTATAGTTATGAAGTAGCAACAAGAATAATTTTATGGTTGGGGGTCACCACAACATGAGGAACTGTATTAAAGGGTCGTGGCATTAGGAATTTGAGAACCACTGCTATAGTTGATAATACTGTATTGTACAACTGAAATTTGCTAAGAGAGAGTAGATCTTGTGTTTTTACTATACCAACAAAAAAGGTAACTATGTGAGGTGATGGATGTGTGAATTAGCTTGATTCTAGAAATTACTTCACAATGTGTATAAATATCATACCATCACATTGTACACCTTAAATATATATAATTTTCATTTGTCAATTATACCTCAATAAAGCTAGTAATCACCTAAAGACTAAAATAACTCTTCAGGCCTACCAAACTCCTCTGGGGCACATAGTATAGAAATATATTTCTACCCAGATTTCCATTTAGAGTCCTGAGATCAGTTCATCCCACTATGCCTAGCATCCCTTCCATTTTTGGCCAATGTCCAAAATAGAGGCTCTTCTTAAAATCTAGTTTTTCCTGTCTTTCTATTTCCATACTGTCTGTGCTTATTCTCCCCTGCTTCATTTTTTCAGTGTTGTTTATTTTATTTTTTTTTCATTTTTTTAAATATATTTTATTGATTTTTTACAGAGAGGAAGGGAGAGAGATAGAGAGTTAGAAACATCAATGAGAGAGAAACATCGACCAGCTGCCTCCTGCACATCTCCTACTGGGGATGTGCCCGCAACCCAGGTACATGCCCTTGAGCGGAATCGAACCTGGGACCTTTCAGTCCGCAGGCCGACGCTCTATCCACTGAGCCAAACCGGTTTCGGCTATTTTAAAAATTATTTCCATGTTGCTACATGGAGCACCCCACTCCATGGGGGGGGGAAAAGTCCTTAAGTCTTCAACCTTAGACATCTGCTACATAGTCACCTGAGTAATACTTCTGAAATTCTAAGCTAATCTTGTCATTCTACTATTTGAAACTTCATCTGGACAAGAAGAGTTCAAACCTCAAAGAAAGGCTTAGAAGACCCTTCTTCATTTGGTCTCTACTGATCTTATATTTTTTCCATCCCTTCTCTTTGCTATAGTCACACCAAGTTTTCTGCTGTTCCTCTAATGCACTACATTGTCTATAATATCCCATGGGTCCTAACAACTGTTGTTCCTTGCGCCTGAAGAATGCCCTCCCCATGGTTTGGTTACTTGTTCTTCCTAATTCAGCTTAAGTGAACTTCCTCTGTAAAAACTCCTTCCTCGGGCTGTTAGGAGTTCCTTTCTCTGTCCTTTAGTAGCAACCTGTTGTCATCTTTTCACTGAGCTGCCATGGCCAAAATACAGTACATTTTATTTATTTTTAAATATTTTTATTGATTTTTTATAGAGAGGAAGGGAGAAGGATAGAGAGTTAGAAACATCGATGAGAGAGAAACATCGATCAGCTGCCTCCTGCACACCTCCTACTGGAGATGTGCCCGCAACCAAGGCACATGCCCTTGACCAGAATCGAACCTGGGACCCTTCAGTCCGCAGGCCGACACTCTATCCACTGAGCCAAACTGGTTAGGGCAAAATACAGTACATTTTCAATCTCTTCAAGGACAGGGACCGTACCTTGTTCATCTCCCACCCTAGATCCTGCTAAACTCCTACTCATCTTTCAATACCCTGATCAAATGCTATATTCCCTGACTCCTCTGGGTAGCATTAACTGCCCTTCCTCTGCTGCCCTTCCAAAGCATCCTCTGTCTTTCTAAGAACAAACTAGACACTGTGTAAATGCTGAATGAATGAGTTCATGCAGGTTTAATGATTTTTTTTCAAGATCACAGAATAAGCCAGAAGTGGAGCTGGAATTAGCCATTCTTCTTCTGTTAGAGATATTCTTTTGGTTTTATAAAAGTCCTACTAACTGAAAATCAACACCACCTCCAGATTAAAACTGCATAACAAGATGCAACTTAGTTCTTCTAAGAACAGAGGTTTCTTCTAAGAGAAAGGAAGGAATTTCTTTTCCCAAGTGTCCTGTTCTTAATACAGTTATTTCCCAAAAAGAAGTCTGTCCTCATATGTGAATATAATTATAGCAAATGCTTTTGTAGTACATCAGGAGCAAGTGTTTTTGCTTTTTTTATTGTTTAAAGTATTACAAATAGTAGTACATTTGTCTCCTTTTTTTCCCCATTGACCTTCCCCCGGCCTCCCCTACCCTCCGGCACATGCCCTCACCCCCCCTCTGCCCCAGTGTCTTGCATCCATTGGTTATGCTTATATGCATGTATACAAGTCCTTCGGTTGATCTCTTACCTCCCCCCAGCAAACCCTCCGCAGCATTTCCGCTGTAGTTTGATAGTCTGTTCGATGCTTCTCTGCCTCTGTATCTATTTCTGTTCATCAGTTTATTTTCCATAAATGAATGAGATCATGTGGTATTTTTCTTTCACTGACTTGCTTATTTAACTTAGCATAATGCTCTCCAGGTCCATCCATGCTGTTGCAAATGGTAAGAATTCCTTCTTATTTATAGCAGCATAGTATTCCATTGTGTACAGAAACACCAATCAGAAAGGACATATGCACCCCTATGTTCATAGCAGCACAATTTACAATAGCTAAGATTTGGAAACAGCCTAAATGCCCATCAGCAGATGAGTGGATTAGAAAACTGTTTTTGCTTAAAAAAAATTGTACATGTTACTTTCTTCCAGAATTTAAAGAGAACTGTTCTCTTCCTTACATAATGCCAGTATCACTTTAGTTAAACAGAAATGGGCACAAGGCTAAACACACACACACACACACACACACACACACACACACACACAGTTATCATGCTTGGGTATTTGTTGGTTAGAATATACTTTGAATAATGGCTTACACCATTCTAGTGCTTTCCACTTTTCAAATCCTGGTGAGTTCCTACTCATCCTCAATAACCTGCTCAAGTGTTATATCCTCTGATCCCTCTGGGAACATTAGAGACCCTTCCTACTCTGTTCATCCAAAACATCCTGTGCCTACCTAGTTTGCATCACATTCTCTATTGCATGTATACATGTCTGCTATTCTCACTGAACTATGAGCTCTTAGAAGACAGGAACTAGTCTTTATTCACCTCTCGTTGTATATGCCCTGTATCTGACACAATACCTGGTATATATGAATGTTGGTAGCATGGAGATGGAAGGCAAAGCAATGATGTTCTTTAGAACAATATCAAACAATTTTTTAATGTATGAAGGTATGATCATTGGCACCAATTTCTCATATAATCAGGTAGCAATCAGTTAAAGAGTCTTGCTCTTTTCTGAACTGCTGCAGTCTTCTAATTTTTGCACTCTTTATTTTGCAATATACACGCCCTTACTTGTTTTGTAGGTACGTTTTTATCTGTGTATTTAATATACATGTTAGATGGCAGCCAGGGATAAAACCCACTGCTCAAACATGTAGCCTCACTCAAGGCTGGGTGTTTAGTTCTTTACTCCCAGCATTTTGAATGATGCCTAGCACATAAACTTCAATAAATATTTTTGTTTGAATAAATGAATACATGCACAGATAGGTTTGCTTAAGAGGCACTTTCTTACAGTTACTATCTGGCCCCTCAAAGAGTAGTTGGTCTAGGATTTGGTCTCAGGATTCTTTGAAATGAAAGCCAACCAGAAATCACAAGAAGAAAACATGTAATTAGTTTACTTTTCTGTAAAAAGCTATGTTAGACTGATGCAAGGTCTTTTATTTTCATTTTTATACAGCTGTGTAACCTACAGAACCTCATTATTAAGCTGGACAGAAGAATATAGGTATAGCTAGGTGACCTGCTAAAGGCCACGCAACTGACTGGTGGCTGGCTGACATGATTGTGAGTGCAAGGAATGTACCAGGATCAATCTCAAACGAGAAAGAATACTCTGACCCTGGCCAGGTGGCTCAGTTGGTTGGAGTTTCATCTTGTACACCAAAAGGTTGAGGGTTCCATTCCTGGTCAGGGCACATAGGTTGTGGGTTCAATCCTCAGTTGGGGCATGCACGAGAGATAACATCGATGTTTCTTTCTCACATCAATGTTTCTTTCCCCCTTCCTCTCTCTGTCTAAAATCAATTTTTAAAATATATCCTCACCCTGGCCAGTGTTGCTCAGTGATTAGAGCATCAGCCTGTGCACCAAAGGGTCATGGGTTCGATTCCCAGTCAAGGGCATATACCTGGGTTGCAGGTTTGATCTCCAGTCAGTCAGGGCACATGCAGGAGGCAACCAATGGATGTGTCTCTCTCACATCGATGTTTCACTCTCTCTCTCTACCTTCCTTCCAGTTTCTCTAAAAAATCCATGGGAAAAATATTATCAGGTGAGCAATAACAATACATATTCATATACATATACATATACACACACACATCCTCAGGTGAGGATTAAAAAAACAATACTCTGAGATGAACATCATTTGCAGAGTTTATATATATTAAACACCAAGCTTTCCTCCTTTTTTTCTTCCCAAAATTTTTGTTAGGATGTGTTATAAGCTACAGTCCAGGCTCCATAGGAATAATTTGGGAACTACTAACTGATTCCCTCTCAGGCCTACTGACTTCAGCTCCTTGCACCAAACTCTACTTCTGCTTTATCTTCCATTTTCCTACCAGAATGCTATATCTTACTTTGAGGTGAGGGTTGGATCCTCTAATTTCAGCCTTGGGCCTTCCCAAGACACAGAAAGACTTGGGCAGATGGCAATCTTCTCTTTGTGTGTGTGTGTGAGCTCTGGGGAAGCAAAACTAATCATATGCTGGACTAAGGATCTACACTAGCATGAACCAATAATGAGCCATATCTTATATAGATGCATAGTGGCAGCTGCAGCCAGGTAAGTAGGATAATGAGCAGCAAAGGGAATACACTATTTGGTGTATCCAACAGGTTGCAAATGAAGATCTTTATAAGCTGGGAAGAGGAAAACCATGAGAAAGCCAATATGCTCTGTTATAAGGTCATCCTTCAAATTTGTCTTTCGGTTTCCAGAAGAACTTTCTTTGGGTGGAATGATCTTTTCTTAGACCCATGGCCAGTTTTTGTTAAGACACAAAAATTTGTCTTTAGTGGGGGTAAGAGGTGGAGAAATTCCTACAACTAAGGCATGGCCAGCTGAAACTTTATACTCTAACATTTGTGAAACAGGATATATAGAAAGTAGACCTTGTCATGTCCCATTCTTTCTTCAGTATTTGAGAGAAACACTTTTTTTGTTTTGTTACGGATGGTATTTATTCTTCCTTAGCCATAACCTTTAGGTAAGATGCTAAGATATATGCTCAGCTCTTTTAAAATGTAGGCATGTGAACTTGGATCAAGGAACAAAAGTTTGGGAAAAAGTTGTTGCATTTTATGCTACATTTTATGCATTTTATGCTAGCTCAAATTCTTTGACCTCCAGTTCGGTAAGTTGTCTTTTTTGAAATATGAGCATTGTTAAATTGATCTAAATTCTTGGTTTAGAAATAATACCAAGGTCTCAATTGATACCATGTAGCTCTTTTATTCAGACTTGCAGGGAGCACCTTCCCTCTAGAAAGCTGATTTGGGTACAGACAAATTCAGACTGCAGCAAGGGCCTAGAATGATGAGCCATGACACACAGGTGGGAAGACAATATTCAGGCATCTATATGGTATACAAAAAGCCCTAAAAATTACTGGAATTGAAATTTTAGCCTTGGATTTGAAGAAATCTGAGGCTCTTTCACTGGAGTGGGTCGGGAAAGGGTATAATTATAACCCATGCATAGTTAACAGAGCAGCTAGAACCCCAGACACTCAAGATCTTGGTTTACCATATCTGCTCACTTAGGCTATTAGTCTGCATCTATTTTATCCATCTGAATGCGTTATATGTTTCTACATTCTGTTTTGAGAACTAGGAAATATTTTATTACTAGATTTTACTTTCCTTACCTTTTCCCCACACATTTCTTTGAGGCATCTTTTAAGGTTGTCACTTTTTTATGCTTAAAAAAATGTATACCTCTGCTCTTTAGGCATTTTATTTTCTCTTTGTAGAAGCATCGATGTTGGACATGGAAAGCTGAAACCTGTAATAATGCATCAATTTGCAAACATAAATACACGTCAGATGATCATTAGCATTTTCTTGGCATTATCTCATGTAGCCTACACAATAAATAATAAAGTATGGTGCTGCATACATTTATAAGTTTAAGAAGTCATTGGAAAAGGAACTATTTGTCCCACATAATATATGAAGTATATGAGGTCTAGATGCTGGGTCTACCTATCAATTTCCTTATTTGCAACCTATCATTGAAATTTGCGACTATAATATGCTGGCTTATTGGATTCAATTAA
>NW_005878381.1:0-7761 GCF_000147115.1 Myotis lucifugus | reverse complement strand
TCTATATCTTCCAGAAGTTTTATGTATTTGGGTGCTCCTGTATTGGGTGTATATATGTTTACCAGAGTTATATCTTCTTGTTGAATTGCTCTCTTTAGTATTATGTAGTGGCCTTCCTTATTTCTTGTTATGGCCTTTACTTGGAGGTCTATTTTGTCAGATATAAGTATCGCAAACCCAGATTTTTTCTCATTTCCATTTTACTGAAAATTTGTTTTCCATTCATTCACTCTCAGTCTGTGTGAATCCTTTGTTCTGAGGTGGGTCTCTTGCAGACAGCAAATATATGAGTCATGTTTTCTTATTCATTCAGCTACCCTGTGTCTTTTGATTGGAGCATTTAATCCATTTACATTTAATGTTATTATTGAAAAGTACTTGTTTGTGGTCATTTTTATTCTTAATGTTTGTGTTTCTTCTTGTCTTTATGTTTCTTCTTTTTACAGCAGTCCCTTTAGCATTTTTTGCATTGCTGGCTTGGTGGTAATAAGCTCTCTTAGCCCTTTTTTTGTCTGTGAAGCTCTTGATTCCACCTTCAATTTTGAATGATAGCCTTGATGGGTATAGTATTATTGGATTCATTCTCTTGCTTTGCATCACTTTGTATATTTCATTCCATTCCCTTCTTGCCTGGTGTGTTTCTGTTGAGAAGTCAGCTGATATTCTAATAGGAGATTTCTTGTAGGTAACTTTATGTTTTTCTTTGGCAGCCTTTAAGATTCTTACTTTGTCGTTGGTGTTTGCCAATTTACTTATGATGTGTTTTGGTGTTGGTCTTTTGGGGTTCGTCTTGTTTGGCACTCTATGTGCTTCTTGGACTTGTGTAGTTTTTTTTTTTTCTTGCCAGTATCAAGGAAGTTTTCTGTCATTATTTCTTCAAACAGGTTTTCTATTCCTTGCTTCTCCTCCTCTCCTTCTGGTACCCCTATTAAGCTAATGTTGTTTCATTTTGCGTTGTCCCAAAGCTCCCTTAGGCTCTCCTCTTGCTTTTTAAGTTTTTTTTTCCAGTTGCTCCTGTGTTTGTGTGTTTTATCCTACCTTGTCCTCTAATTCGCTGATGTGGTCCTCAGCCTCTTCTAGTCTGCTGTTTAAGCCTTCCATTGTGTTCTTTATTGCAGCTATGTCGTTCTTCATTTCCTCTTGGTTCCTTTTCATGTTGGTGACATTCTCATTCAGCTCCTTATAATTCTCATTGAGTTGTGTGTATTTGTCATCCAGCCATTTGAGCATCCTTATAACCATTACTCTGAATTCTTTCTCTGATAAGCTAGTAGCCTCAATTTCATTTAACTACCTTTCTGGTGATTCCTCTTTTTATTTCCTTTGTGGATTGCTTTTTTGTCTTCCCATGTTTTGCTGTAATGTTTTAATTGTAGCTCTGATTGCTTTGCTACCCAGTGTCTTTTGGGTATGGTGCTACTGGTGTGGCCTCTCACGTCTCCTGGGCTTGGTAGTCTAGTGTAGCTGCCTACTTGAGCTATTTGTGTTCTCTTGATGTAGGCCTGCGAGCTGGAAAGGCGCAACTGAGGTGTCTAGAAGTCAGCAGCCATGGAGGGGGTTCTCCCAATTTTTGCTGTCGTGTACCCTTGGTTGAAATTGTGTGTGCCCAGCAGGGACTCACAGTGGCACCCAGGAACCATCTGTTGCGGTAGTGGGGCTCAGGAGGCCTGCATTCTGGAAAGGCATGACTGTGGTGTCCAGAGTTCTGTAGTTGTGAGGTGGGCAGATTCAGCTTTTGCTGCTGCCTCCGTGGTTGGATGCACGCGATCCCAGTGGCAGTTTCCAGGGGCACCTGTGGTGTGTTTGCCAGCAGAGTATACTGACACACTCTGAAGGGCCCTGGCACTGAAGCAGTGGTTCTCAACCTTCTGGCCCTTTAAATATAGTTCCTCATGTTGTGACCCAACCATAAAATTATTTTCGTTGCTACTTCATAACTGTAATGTTGCTACTGTTATGAATCATAATGTAAATATCTGATATGCAGGATGGTCTTCAGCGACCCCTTTGAAAGGGTTGTTTGACCGCCAAAGGGGTTGCGAAACACAGGTTGAGAACCACTGGAGTAAAGGAAATAAAGGGACACAGATGCCCCCCACTTACTGACTATAAGTGGACACTGAGCTCTGATATTCCCTATAAGTCTGGTGGAACTTTTGGGGTGTGTAAATGCACTGACACAGGATTCACAGTTCCCCTAAGTAAGGCCTTCCATATTCACACTAGAAGTGTAAATAAAGCCCATAGGGATTATCAGGACTTCCAGATACTTGTACAGCCTCTGGGGAAAGTTATACTTAAATGCACAAAAAGAAGGATTTCAAAAATGTCCAGAGGGTAGATTGCCCCAAAATCCAAAATATCTTCTCATGGAGAAATTAAACATTTCTAACAGCACAAAATGTAATGAAATACTATTGAAAATCAATGATTTTGGTGGAAAGATACTATAGCCATGTTACTTATTAAGACTATGAAATATCTGTGGGTGCCAGAAGGGATGCCATTCATACAAATCTGACATGCTTACACCTCCACCCTTTGGCCCTTAGAAGTAACTGCCCTTTACCTGCTCTCAGAATCAGCATCATGCCAACATCTCTGCTTCCTGATCCTCAAAAGGTGCTTTTGGTTGAAAATTCTGCCTGCAGTGAGTGGAGAACACAAAACCAGTAAATTTCACTGAGATGGGCCATGTCCCTTTTAAACCAGCATAGATACATAGAACTCAGACTAATTTTTCAAATACTTTTTGGCCATGACTGACAAATATATTAGGAAACCTGATTACCTACACAGGTGTCTGGAGACAATAAGGTATATTCATTAAGGCTGAACAGGCACCTCCAACTATCCCTGGCCACCCGACTTCCCACCTACATCATTTTGGAAATTTTGGAAAACTCCTACATGTCCTAACTGATGTCCCAAGAAGAAAAGCTTAATAGCAGGAAAGACTCTATCCTGTGTAACTCCCTCTCCTCTTGCCTCACTGCTCCAGAGTCAATAAACCACAGTGTGTAACGACATAGATCCTAGAGATAGTTGGCCTTGGTCAGAGTCCCTATGCTGGATAGTACTCCCAGGGGCATTCATACCAAACATCTTAATATCCAGAAGGAACTTAACTGTTGTCTTAGGTAGCATAGCTCTGAGGGTGTCCTGAAGCTAAGGAACCGCCCCCCCCCCACTTCCTTCCCTTTTATGTTCAATTTTCCTGAAGTCTGTTTCTCAGAGATCCACTTATTAAGAGTACCTTTTCATGCCTATTTATTCCAATGTATCCATTTCCATTCCTAGAATACACAACAAGACAACTAGTTAATGTGTAAGAGAAGGGGAGGAAGTGCTGAAGAGATGGTTCCCAAGACCTACAGGAGGCTTGCTGCAGGAGCCTCTGAAATATAGCTTATGCTCCCAAAGGGGCTATTCTGAGAGGGACAGTAAACTCCACAACCAGCAGTTTCCACTGCCACACCAACCCTGATATGGCATGCCAAGATAACCCAATTTTCCCAAGTGCCAAATACATTCTTCTTCCTCTACCTCTGTGTCTTTCATTATGGAGAGTGACTGCTCACCTCTGACCATGTCCTCCCTTTTTGCTCTCCCTCATTAACTCCAGGCTTTCCAACCTTTCTTGGAGATTGTATAACAAAAGTCAGAGAATTGATGGAAGTTTGGGGACGGGAATGGGAAGCTGAAAGGCTCAAAAGGCAAAGCTGGAAAGCTCAGGTCATTTAACAGATATTGATTGATCACTGATGACTCTAGAACTGTGGTAGGTGCTGCACATACACACATTCACTCTCGTGGATCCTTTGTTGCTCCTAGCGATATGCAGAAGATAAGCAAGTAAAGGAAGAACAAAAATACTTGTTAGGGTCATAATTATGAAAATATAGAATGAGTTAATATGAAATGAGAGACTGGCTAGAAATGGGTGGATCCTGAAAGGCCTTTTGTGTCTTTATTTTTTCTGTTAAGAAGAATGGAAATGGAAGATATGTGGATAAATATAAATTAAACTTGGCTGTTTAAAACAGCTATAACAATAATATCTTAAGAGATTTATGTTATACATAGAAGTAAATTATAGGACAAAACTGGATCAAACAACAGGAAGGAATAAATGAAGGTAAACTCTTTTAAACCCTTTTCCCCCGGTAGTAAAAGTATTAGCTTAAGTTAGACTGTAATAAGTCATTATTACATATCTTAACCACCATGGACACTGTATAAGATTAATATAACATCATGAAAACTTAAAGTAAATGAAAAAAATTGAATAATGAAAAAAGAATCGTTTATTAGTCCAAAAGGAAGCAGAATGACAGGAATCAATTGACAAAGGTCAGGCGGAACAAATAAACAACACATCAATAGGATTAAACCTTTAATTATCCTAGACTCACATTAAAGGAAACTAGAGTGAACAATCCAATTAAAAGAAAAAGATTTTAGACTGATTAAACTAAGAAAGGTGAACTATATACTGAATAGGAGGCACTTACTTTAAATAGGATGACATTTAGATTGAAATAAATATGACGGAAAACTTTATTTTATCTTCAATGTTTTCTTTTACTGGGATATTATTTACAAATATTAAATGTACAGTTTTATAAGTTTTAAAAATTTTTAAATTCAAATCATCACGCTAATCAAGATAGAAAACATTTTTTATCATCTTAGAAAGATACTTTGTCAATGTCCTACCAAAAGAAAAGGAAAACAATGCTCTGATTTCTATAATCACGGATTACTTTTGCCTTTTAATTTTTTTACATTTTTTAAATTACAGTTTACGTTCAATATGATTTTGTACTAGTTTCAGGTATACAGCATAGTGGCTAGATAATCATATACTTGACAAGTGTTGTCCCTGATATTTCCAGTACCCATCTGGCACAATACATAGTTATTACAATATTATTGACTATATTCCCTATGCTGTATTTTACATCCTCATGACTATTTTAGAACTACTAATCTGTACTTCTTAATCCTTTCACATTTTTCACCCAGCCCCAAATCCTCCTCCCCTCTGGCAACAATCAGTCTATTCTCTGTATCTATGAGTCTGTTTCTATTTTGTTTGTTTATATTGTTCTTTAGATTCTACATATAAGTGAAACCATATGCTACTTGTCTTTCTCTTACTGGCTTATTCCACTTAGCATAATACCCTCTAGGTCAGAGGTTCTCGAAAGACCCTTTCACAGGGGTCGCCTAAGACCATCAGAAAACACATATATAATTACATATTGTTTTTGTGATTAATCACTATGCTTTAATTATGTTCAATTTGTAACAATGAAATTGGGGGTCACCACAACATGAGGAACTGTATTAAAGGGTCGCAGCATTAGGAAGGTTGAGAACCACTGCTCTAGGTCCTTCCATGCTGTCCCAAATAGTAGGATTTTATTCACTTTTATGGCTGAATGATATTCCATTGTATATATGTACCACTGCTTTTTATCCACTCATCTACTGATAGACAAATGTGTTGCTTCTATATCTTACCTATTCTAAACAATGCTGCAATGAACATAGGAGTGCATATATTCTTTCTAATTGGTGTTTTGGGTTTCTTCAGATACATACCCACAAATGGAATGACTGGGTCATAAGGCAGTTCCATTTCTAATGTTTTTTAGTAACCTCCATACTGTTTTCCATAGTGGCTGCACCACTCTGCATTCCCACCAACAGTGAATGAGGGCTCCTTTTTCTTCATCATTACCAACAATTGTTTGTGGATTTATTGATAATAGCCATTTCTGACAGGAGTGAGGCAATATTTCATTGTAGTTTTAATTTGCATCTCTCTGATGATTAGTGACCTTGAGCATCTTTTCATGTGTTTATTGCCCATCTTTGTACTCTTTGGAAAAGTGTATTTTTAGGTCCTTTGCCCATTATTTAATTGGGTTGTTTGGTGGTTTGTTTGTTTGGTGTTGAATTGCATACGTTCATTATAAAATTTGGATATTAACCCCTTAGAAGATGTATCATTAGCAAATATGTTCTTCCATTCAGTAAGTTCTTTTTGTTTTGTTGATTATTTCCTTTGCTGTGCAAAAACTTTTTACTTTAATATAGCCCCATTTGTTTATTTTTCTTTTGTTTCCCTTTTGAAATAGCTCCCGAGGAGCTATTTCAGACAAATATTACTAAGAGAAATGTCCAATATTTCACTGCCTATGTTTTCTTCTACATGTTTTATGGTTTTGAGTGTTACATTCAAGTCTTTAAACCATTTTGAGTTTATTCTTTTATATGGTGTAAGAGGTTGGTCCAGTTGTGTGGGTTTTTTTGCACATATCTTTTCAATGTTCCCAACACCATTTATTGCTGTCTTTACCCTATTCTATGTTCTTGCATCCTTTGTCAAATATTAATTGATTATATAGTTGTGGACTTATTCCTGGGCTCTCTATTCTGTTCCATTGATCTATATGTCTGTTCTTATGCCAGTACCAGGCTGTTTTGCCTTTCCCTGATCTTACTAAAAATCAAAGTCCCCATTACATATTCAGAGACATATGCAATTGATCCTTATTTCTCATAGATTTTATATTTTTAAATGCTCCTACTCATTAAAATTCATTCGTAATTCCAAAATCAATACTCACTGCACTTTTGCAGTCATTCGCAGACATGCAGAGTAATGAAAAATTTGAGTCACCTGACTTACATCTTCCTAGCTACCCTCTCATTTCAGTTTCAGCTCTCATACTATAAATAAGTATCTTTTTGAAGGGTATTTAGTACCACATTTTCCACATTTTTTTCAAATTTCACTGTTTACGATGGCCCCAAGTGTAGTCTTGTGTTTGTAAGTGAAAGAAATCTGTTGTGTATCTTATGGTGAAAATATATTTATCAAATAAGCTCCATTCAGACATGAGTTACAGTGTTGTTGGTTGTGAGTTCAATGTTAATTTATAAACACTATTTATCCTAATATATAAAAAGCCAGGGGCTATCACGATCAAAACAACTGGAGGGACGACCGAACAGCAGGCTGTGTGGGGCGATCAGGCTGGCAGGGGAGTTAGTGAGGGACAACCAAATGACTGAACAGAAGGTTGTGTGGGGTGACCAGGCTGGCAGGGGAGCAGTTGAGGGCAACCAGGCAGGCAGGCAGAGGCCATTAGGGGCAATAAGACAGGCAGGCAGGTGAGCAAGTAGGAGCCAGCAGTCCCAGATTGTAAGAGGGATGTCTGACTGCTGGTTTAGGCCAATCCTTTAGGGGCCCCAGATTGGAGAGGGTGCAGGTTGGGCTGAGGGGACCCCCCTGTGCATGAATTTTGTGCACCGGGCCTCTAGTATTAAATAATATGTATTTAAACGGAAACATATAAACCAATGTTATGTATTGATATGTTGACAAAAATGTTTTTAATATAAGCTCAAGATCATAGGAAAGTAACCTTGAATTCCTCTAGGAGCAATAGCTAAGTATTTGCTAACTCAATGTTCATGTTGACTATAAAATATAACTACTCCACATTACAAAACTTGAATGCATGATAAATATTTTCTCTCACTCTATGCCTACACTAATATTTTTTAACAGTATCTTTTCATGAAAAGAATTTTTAATTTTGGTGAAACCCAATTCATCAGTTTTCTTTTACATTTATTACTTTTGGTATCCTTTATAAGAGAAATTTTGCCTCCCTCAGGTTACAAAGTTATTTTCTAGTTTCCTCAAAAGCTGTATGAATTATAGACTTTATGTTTATGTCC
>NW_005878380.1:0-7761 GCF_000147115.1 Myotis lucifugus | reverse complement strand
CAAAGTTGATAAATACTGGAAAGTGATTATCACAAATATTCTGAATGGCAACAGCTTGCAAAACCCATATAGTGCCTCATAATTCGGTCCTCAGGGTTTGGTCATTGTCCAGAAAACCCATAGCAAATTATGGCTTTCGTCCTTACCAGGAAACATCTTCTGAGCCAGCCAGTCTTTTGGGGGCTTGCAATGTGATCGGCTATAATTGGCACCACCTGCTAGCTTCTAGGGTCTGCATACTATCATTAAGGAAAATCTAGGTGACCATTATGGTTTCCATGGCAGCCAATACATTTTGAATCCAAAGAACAAATGGGGAATTAATGTTAGCAGTCATCACTTTGTTCTATGTTCTGTGATCTTTTCAGTGACAAAATTATTATTGTTCTGATTATTATTAGCTATCACTTATTGAATGCTTACGAGGGCTCAGCTATTTTCCTAAGCAAAGAAAACCAGAACTATCCTTTTCTCTTTTAAAATGTTTTTCCAGACATAGTGCCTAGTGAGGTTTTTTTAAATAGACATACATATATTCCATTAGCTGTAACTCAATACATGCTACTCCTAACTGCAAGAGAATCTGGAAAAGTAAATTTTGTAGTCTTTCAGCTTTTTTAGTCGAGAAGATCAGGGAATAGGTGACTATGAAGGACTTTGGGGCTACCAATCACAGCGTCTGTCATAGCACTCACAGTGGGGCAGCATTATGACGTTCATGGGCCTCAGTACTTTTGCTTTTGTGGATTTCTTCTATTAAAAAATAAAATAATAAACATATGCACATAAATATATATATATATATATATATATATAATTCTATTTTGTGACTATGTTGGTATAGAGATGAATATATTAATATTAACATTAATATTAATATGGTATATAAAATAATTTCAACCTAAAAGTTTACTTTCTTTCTTTATTTGAAAGAAATTACAATTTTTTTGCAGCTCCTAAAAGCATTGTTGGTCATAAACCCACCTCTATCTAATGTTGCATGTACATGTATGGCCCCCAGGCTCCAATCTTTTCCTCCTTCTCCTCTATCAACTCCACTACTTACCTTGACCCATATTCCTGCTTTCCCCCTAGCAGAGATGGTTTACTTCCAACTGTGTGCTTAATATCTAGCTTTGGTCTAGGGCAGTGGTCGGCAAACTGCGGCTCGCGAGCCACATGCGGCTCTTTGGCCCCTTGAATGTGGCTCTTCCACAAAATACCGACTTCTGTGCATGGGCCACAAAGTTTCAATCACACTGTACATGCACGCCCACACGTGATAGTTCCATTTCTGATAGTTAGTTTCATATTCCTTAGAAAAATCTCTGATCCTGGGCCCAGATACAACTCTGTTATGATTACTGGGTGATGCTTTGTTTCAATGAACCATAGCCCCGGTCTTTCCAATTAGAACCTGTTTTGCTCTTTCTGCTCCCTCTCTATTAACAAACTTGACTCTCCTGTCCCTGAGTCCATGACCTGTTAGTAGACTTCCATTATTTTCATATCTGCCCAACCATGTTTCCAAATATTGCCTAAATCCAGATTTTTCTGCTAATCTACTTGTTTGAAAAACTGCTAAATGAAATGGTATATTGGTTACGTTTGGTTTAAATTTCAGAAAATAATTTATTGGCTAAAGTGAAGGGGTGAATTTCACATTTGGTTAGCTAGTTCCAGGGACCTAAAGGATTTCATCTACATACCGCCTTTCTTTCTTTTTTTAAAATATATTTTTATTGATTTCAGAGAGGAAGGGAGAGGGAGAAAGAGATAGAAACATCAATGATGAGAGAGAATCATTGATTGGCTGCCCCACACTCAGGATTGAGCCCACAACCCAGGCATGTACCCTAACCGGGAAACAAACCGTGACCTCCAGGTTCATAGGTCGATGCTCAATCACTGAGCCATGCTGCCCGGCCATACTGCCTTTCTTTTTGGCCCTTGGCTTTGTCTCTTCTGTGTTGATTTTATTCTAAGGCAGGCTCTTTCCACAAATTACCAAGGATTTATAATCCACCAATGTAGCAAACCAGGCAAAAAAATTCATACCAAAATCCAAGGTCACAGGGCCATCCCTAAATCAGTCAGCATCCCGATGTATGTGTAGCACTTACATTGTCCAAGCCTGGGTCTCAAGCCCACTCTTGGAGGCAGGATAAAGGTCGGCTCCCTGCAACTTCATCGATTGGGTGTGTGGATGAAATGGTTCCAGAAAGGAATATCTGGGAGATGCAGTTACCAGTAGAAAGAACTTTCATTAAGCAAACACATAAACTGAAAAATAGATGTATATTCAGTTATTTATTCTTTTTTCACTTTTTACCTGGTTAGCAACCTATTGCTTAACACTGAATTAGCAATCTATTGCTTAACACTGCATTCTACCCATCTGGTAAGATATTCTTTTATAACTTGCAGGACTATCTACCTCTAGGATTTTCTCAGCCCTAGGGGAGCTGGTCCTGTTCCCTTCAAGTCTCTACCATACCATCTTGATCTTACTCTGGTTCTATTATGAGATAGAAAACCTATAAATCTTCCTACTGTTTATCATTGAAGAAACCATCTGTAGGGATGCCGCACATTCGTGGCATGATCAGCATGGTGATCCTGGTCAATAACAAGTGAGAAATTACAAGCATTTATTATGAATGATAGAGATCAGTGTGAAAACCAGATAGTGAACACTTTGTGGGAAAGATAAAGCTTATCTCTGGCACCAACCATCAGGATGGCAGCCAGTGAGCACACTTTCTGTAACTTTGAAAGCTGGGTTATAAAAGAGATGGGGAGGGGGGTTGTGCCCATAACTTAAGTGATGACATTTTTTCAATAAGTAGACTATCAAAAATTAAACTGGAGCCTTATATGTGATATGTTTATAGAAGTTATAGTGCATTCATGAAAAATTTTTAAGAATCAGTTATTACTTTTTATACAATACTAGAAGCCCATTGCACAAAGATTCTTGCAATAGGCCTTTCTTCCCCTGGCTGCTGGCACCAGTTTTCCTCCTGCACCCGGGACCCAGGCCTTTGGTCCGGCCGCAGCAGAGAAGCCAAGCCTCTTCAGTCTTCAGTCTTCAGTCTTCAGTCTTCACTCTGGCCGGAGCCTTCGGTCTTCGCTCCGTGCTTGCATATGCAAATTAACCACCATCTTTGTTGGATTAGTTTGCATAGTCGCTCTGATTGGCTGGTGGGCGTAGTGGAGTGACACAATTTGCATTTTCTCTTTTATTAGTGTAGATGTTGGGCTTACTTTTTAATCCTGCAACCAAGTCTGAGGTTCATGACTCAAGAGTCAGACCAATGGTTTTACGTGGCTATACAACATGCTCTCCACCTTTAAGGTACACAGAGGAATTTGCCAAGCTGCTTCAGAGATAGTCTCAACAAGGAAAGTAGGGACACAGTGCTTCTCCCTCAGAGGATTTACAGGTCAAAGATGAGTAACAGATCAGTCCCAGTCATATACATATTGCACAGAAATGTACTCTTAAATACGTATGTAAAATTAATAATATCAGTGTCTATGAAAAGGAAAACCTCTTTCTGCACATGCATCTTCTCTCACATACGTCATCAGGCAGAAAGAAACATACAGGAAGAAAAAACAAGTAAAACACCAAGACATCAATGCACTCCATGTTTTTAAACTAGACAAAACCCTAGTAATGACAATTGAGGAAAAGCTAACAGCTGATGCCTGAGGTATTGATTCCAATAATTGTATGTTCATTTTTAGGAGAGAGTTGAATACTTTCCATCATTAACAAATGAAGCTTAAAGTCAGGAAATGTAATATTTTTACTGTCAGCTTATACACTCTGATTGTGTATTGTACATTCAGGCTTATAGCCCAAATTTACCATGAATTTGAATTTCACTCACCCCAAAATAGTTTCATTAAACATACTAATTTTCAAATATATGAAGTGACTCAGAGCTAACATTAATGAATGTCTATTTATAAAACATTTGTAAATGTTTTGGTACTTTGTAAGAACTACACATCAAAACATACAAAAAGTACCTACAAATTTGAAATACATAGCTTACAATGACCATGTAACATTTATTCATGATTCATCTGGTTATGAGTGAAAGAGGTTTGCAGAGGTTATAGTATTTATGGAAATTTGCTCTAGACAATTGAAGAAATATTTCTTGAGCTTTGTCTGTGACCCCAAGTTACAAATTAATATGCTTTCCATATTATCTGTTCTATTGCCCCTTTATTGTTTTCTGACCATAGCCAACGTTTGGACAGGAGAGGGGATAGTCTAGGACTTTCATCTTAGTCCTAATCCTCACAATAACCCTATGAGGTAGAGCTGTGTTCCAATTTTACCGATGAGGTAACTGAGTTTTAGAGAGGATAAATACCTCGCCCTGGGTTAACACAGTCCTAAGTGGTAGAAGCGAGTTGAACTCCAAGTTTGAATTTGTGTGCTTAGCCATGCTTTTATGGTATCTCATTACAGCCTTGAATCCACCCATGCCCTGAAAGCTGTTCATCAAATTTGGTAACTACTAAGCAAGATCTTAAGGGAATATCGTATAACACAAGTCCATTTTGATAAGAAGATGAAGTAAAAGGGATGAGGTCCAGACTACAAAGGAGAGGCAGTTAAAGGGTCCTGCTCTATTCTGGGCTTCTGGCTTCTACAATGCCTCAAATTTTAGGTAGAAAGACAGAGGGACAGAGGAAAAAAGGCAATATCTGTAGGGATGATAAAAGTGGAGGGCACACTGACGATATCTTCACCTCCTTAATTTTTTTCCTTATTATTCCTTCATTGCTTAATCAAATAAACAAAGACTTATGTTCCTACCATGCTCCAGGCACCTGACCTCCTAAAATCATACTGTCATAAGAAAAACAGGCCTGTAAAAAGATACTTGTAATAGAGTGGTAAATTACACACACACACACACACACACACACACATCTTAAATAAAAAGTATATACTTGGCATGGTGGGAGTTCAAAGAAAGAAGTGGTTAAATCTTCTTAAGCAGTTAAGGAAACTTCTAACAAGAGATGATAAAGAGGAAAAGTTGAAATGAATCTGCACCAAGTTAAATGAACATGAGTCAGCATGGTGTATTTGGAAACCATTCGCTGTTTATTATATCTAGAGTGCAGAGTAAGTTTGGCCTGGTAGCAAGAAATGAATTTGGAAGCATGGAAGACCTTGACTGTCCCTAAAAAGACTTTAGATTGTATCCTATAAACACTGAGGATCTGTTGAATGGTTTTAAGCAGTGACATAATAGGATACATTTTGCACATTGAAAATCATTTTAACAGAAGAAGAATTTGAGGGGAAGAGACCAATTAATTTGTTTTGGTAATCATAGTAATGGATAATAAGAAATAAAATTAAAATAGCACAACATGGGGGGCGGGGTGGGAGAGAGTGGTCATATATGCCAATGAGATGAATGAGAATTGAAAAGAGATAGATTGGCTATTGAGAGTGTGGTAAATTAAAAAGTCTAGTGTAATTTTTAAGAATTAGGGTTAGAAAACTGAGCACAGTGAGGGCCTTAACCATAATAATAGAGAGGTTACCTTTCTAGTTCTGGACAAATACAATGAATTGTTAATTGAAACAAAATACAATCAATCATAATCATCCTTTGTATCTTGTCAGAAGTTCACAGTCCAAAGAAAATAAAACAACAATAAATTCACATTGATAATAAAATTGGCTTTATAATACACAGAGCCCCGTTTTATATCAGAAACAAGATATTATATGCCCTATACTGATTTTTAGACCATTGTTACCCGATGTACAATGGTTCAACTTTGATTTTTCAACTTCACAATGCTGCTAAAACAATTTGCATTCAGTAGAAACCATACTTCAGATTTAGAATTTTGCTCTTTCCTCAGGTAGGGAAATGTGCAGTGATACTCTTGTGGCCCTGGCAGTGGCCGCGAGCTGCAGCTCCCAGTCAGACACACAGTCAGGAGGATGAACAGTTGACACTCTGCAGTGTTCTGTGCTGTCAGCATTTTTTGGGGGGGATATTGTATTTGGAACATGTTTAAGGTGGGCTGGACTATGATATGATGTTTGGTAGGTTAGGTATATTAAATGCATTTTCGACTTACAATATTTTTAAATCACGAGGGGTTATCTGGATGCAATCCCATCTTAATTCCAGGAATATCTATACTAGGGAAAATAAGAATAGCCATCTTGCATTGCTCCGAGGATTAGCCATGTTGTATGTAATAAAATGCTTTGTTATTATAAAGTGTATTATAAAAACCATGTATCATGAGGATATCATAATGCGAGATGACATCTGGAACATTAGTGGGGAGAAGAATATTCACCTGTTTATGTTCAATTTGTAATAAACATGACTGAGACTGTGGCACTGGAATGTAAGCTCCATGAAGAAACTGAAACTTTGTCTGTCTTATTCATCAATGTGCCCAGGACATTCCAGGTAAGTAATAGATGCTCTCTCCATTTCTGAACTGAACACATGCCAGTCCCTAGAAGAGGTACATACATTATGACTTCCTAGCATTCTTCTCATTCTTTGTTTCCTTTGATTCAATGTTGAATGTAAGTACTAAATCTAGAAAAACAAGATGAACTTCAAAAACATAATTTTGTAAACATCTTATTATCATGTCGTAGCCTAATATTCATATTTAAAATGCATAAATTGCATTCAGTAAATTTTGAAAGTGTTTTAAAATAGTGAAGAAAACATGTCTAATAAACATTTAATTTATGTAAAAACAATTAAAAGAAAAACTTCTCTAGAAACCAAACTCATGCCAAATTGAGAACAGATTTGTTGTGGTGGGAAGTGTAATATGATGTACCAAGTAGGTTTTGTACTTTGCATCATTTTGTTGCAAAATAATTCAGGCAAAACTGTTGCCTGAAATTCTACTCCCACACATGAGGATGATCTAGTCAGGACTTGAGCCCAGTTCATCTACACTAAATAATGACATCTTCATGTAGCTGCAACCTAATTCCTCATCCTTAATGCCCAAAATATTATTGATTATTTTTATGTTCCAAAATTCTGTGGCTACAAAGGGAATTTAGCTACATATGAGGACATGGCTACAGCATGGCCAATAGATAGCCATAAGTTTCTGATATGCAAGAACTGTTTTCCTGTTTGTACTCCCATGTTTTGAACAGTGTTTGAAATATACCTATGTTCAATTCATAAATAAAGAATAAATTAGGCAAGAGGAAATTATGTAACTCCTATGCAATGATTATTAATGGTTGCTGAACAATTGGATCAAAAGCTGTTGAGACACTTTACAACATATAATAGTCCCCTTTACCTGTGGTTTTTCTTTCTGAGGTTTCAGTTACCCACAGTCAACAGTGGTCCAAAAATATTAAATAGAAAATTTCAGAAATAAACAATCCATACGTTTTAAATTACATGTCATTCTGAGTAGCTGGATGAAATCTTGCACCATTGTTTTCAGTCCCACCCAGAACATGAATCATTCCTTTGACCAGAGTATCCACATCATATATGCTACCCATCTCTTAGTCACTTAGCAGCTGTCTTGGTTATCGGGTTGACTGTCGTGATATCTCAGTGCTTATGTTCAAGTAACACTTTTAATAGCCTAGTGTTACAATGCCTATGTCATTCACATCACTTTATCTCATCACATGGGCACTGTATCATCTCACAGCAGCACTAGAAGAAGGATGAATACAGTCCAGTGGACTAGAGTTTT